>NW_016180878.1:0-6006 GCF_001687245.7 Rhagoletis zephyria | reverse complement strand
TCACATGGTAACCGCTGCACCAATTTCTTCCAAACTTGGCACTGTTGTTGGCCTTGGTACAGCATACTAAATGGCCGAAAATCCAAAAACTCGGACAATAACCACGCCCATATAACGGTAATTTAGAGAAATACAAAATCTTCGATAAATCAGTAAATATTAAGGCTAACTTATTCAAAATTGATGCTCGCAAGAATTCTTTACCAAGAAATACGTTTATGGTTAAATTTTGGAAAATGGGCGTGGCACCGCCCACTTATGACCACTTATATGTATCTCGAACTTAGACATTCTTTCTTGTTTTTTATTAAAATTTAATTCATTCTACAAAAAAATATGGTTTTAGCTTTGTAGAAAAATTAAAAAGATTCAACAATGTTATATTAAAATTTCAAGCTTTTTAATGTGCATTTCTAGGAAAGCATTTGGTATGCAGTTTTAAAGACCATTAAAATGTGGAATTTAGATGAAAATTTGTTGATTTTTTTTTAGTTTTCAACAAAGTTTTAAAGTTGGTTTTATATGGATTTTATTAGAGAAAGAACCTTGTTTTAATAGGATATTCTTAAAAATAATTACAAGTATAAACATAAGTGACAAACAATATCAATATTTGATATCGGGGTGCTAATGATATGACCGATGCTGTGTGCATTTTATTGGTTTGAAATTATGAATGGGAGACCAGTTAAAATAATTTTATAAGCTTCAGGTTATATTTTAATCCCTACCCTAGCCCAGCCGTCTTTCATAATTATATAATAGAATAAATGTATAGGCAAATTTTCAAATAGGGGAGTTTAAAAATCCTTTTTCTCACTCTAATTACTTCATTGGTATAATTCCCTCATGCACATGATACAAATTCTTTTCAAGAGCAATCGAGATCGTCAAACTGTAAACTGGTAAAACTGTATACCCCTCCATATATATTTGACAGCTGGGCATAGGTACATATGTAAGCATATATATATATATGCATACATTTAAAACAGATTGCATGAGAAGCTCGGTCGATTTTTAAGAGAAATTGTGTGCACCAAAAACGAGAATTCATATTTTATTTTTAAGTTTTCTTGCACTTGACATTCACCGCAATAAATGCACGACGCTTTCAATGTGTGACGGTACATGTTGAACATTTTCTTTCAAAGAGTATTAAATCAAACTTCGTAATTTTTAATATTATGAGCTAAAAATGTTTGCAGATTAAACATACATATGTATGCATATGTATTTACCTTTTAGAAAGAGCTGAATATATATTTGTATAATTCATTGCAAAAACCACAGTAAAGCCCGCCGCCCTCTTTCTCCTATGTGATTAACATTAGTTCAAAAAATACAAACTAAAAATTGCTAGTTAATACACTTTTGAAGAACGACGCGTGCATACATACATATTTACTACATATTTATACATATAACTAATTGTGTGAGTGTACGCCCTTAGGTCAAAAATCCTTGCACTGAGAATTAGCCACTTTAATCCATGTACATATTATGTACATATGTATACTTACAGTGAAATGTACTTATCTAACAAATATAAAAATATTCATATTTGTGTCACTTAAGAGAGGGCCAATGTGAGTGTTTTTCTCTAGCAATTCTGTTACTTAAGCAGTCGGCCAGGTTCAAGTCTGTAAATATGTAAATCGTCGCCGCACAGTGGTAGGAAAACCCATATTTTACGCGAAAAAGGCATATGTATTTAAAAACTGTGATCAATTAACCGTAATAAAGCTATTCCTATTCAAAAATGTTCAACGAACTCGGAACTGAGTAGTATTTTCGATAATATCTGCTGCGATCGTGACGCGTTCTAACAGTTATGAGTTGATAGCTTTCTTAACCATTTTTTATGGGAAGTTTCAATTATAATAGTAATTGCTGATTTGGTGTTACTTCTTAAGCTTGGAAAATAATGATCTCATACGAAATATTACATAATAAAATTTGGTTGCTAAATTATCAAAATCTTAATAACTCGGCTCGACCCTATTAAGATGGCATTTCAGGGTACTATTTTATATATATAGAAGGAAAATTTTAAAGCTAGGGGTGGTGGCTCGAGCACCCCCCTTGCCCCTACCTGGCTACGCCCATGGTCACAGGCCTTCCAATTATTCGCGTAAAACATGGCTTCTCCGACCACTGTGCGGTGCCAGATATGTACATGAATGTGTAAAAATTAAAATTTTGGAAATCAAGTTTGAAAGTTTTTTTTATGAGACTTGTGTAACTATATATTTATGCACGCGCAATAGTAAAAAATGACACAGGTTAATAACAAGGTCCTAAGGTAAAATAATTGATAAATGATAAATGATAAATTTGCACACTATGCTTCCGGCATAAGGGTGACGTTATGTAGGCTTTGTCTAGAAATACATCAAGGCAAAACTTCAGCCCCTTTTTATTTCTAAACTGTAAATTTCCAATTCGGTATTTATTGTTACAATTGGATCTTCGCTTGGATCGTACTGTGTTAAAGTATTAACAGAATAAGTATATCAGATTGCTCACAACCAAATCGACGATGAAGTTCGTCTGACGAAACTCCCCTAAAACAGATTTATTTTAAATTTTATCGTTGCCCCGGTCAACAAAATCAATGATAAAATAGTTTTATTTATTCACTTTTCTAGCAGATAATTATTATTAGGAATAAGCAGGATTGGAAATTTGGGAAATTATCTTTTCGTTTTGTATATTTATATTTTGGATTTTTCAATCAGTCGATGTGAAATTCGTTTCGGTTCTGTTTTACTTGACGAAATGTTTCAGCGAATATCATCCGACCACATCGCTTCGTCCGACGAAATTTGCTCCGGTCCGGAGTTCTGTTCGCGTTTGAATCGGAGAAGGTATGATTTGAAGTACCCGTGCCTAGTTAAAAATCGTGCCAAATAGAAAACGACTTCGCCGTTTCTTCATGCCAGCCAGCTTTTAAGATCTGGGATGGAGCGACATGTCTAACGGCCATTTGCTTCATTGCTCCATCTATTCTGGCAGTTTCTTATGCTTCATTTGCATATATAGTTACATATATGTATGCTTTGCTCTTCACTACGCGCTTCAATTGAAACATTCACGTTTGTAATCGACTCTTTGCTGATTATATTTCATTTTCGCTGCAATAGATATGTTTTTAGTCTTGCAGTGATGCGATGCGACGGAAATAACTAAAGTTCGAAACAAATTCCATACAAAATGTATGAAAATATTTGGTGGTACAAATGTACCACTACCTTGCCTTTAAGTACTATGGGAACTGATGCCCTAAAAAAAGCCCCCTTTATTATCAAAAGGGTTTTATTAAACGGTATGGTATTCAAAAGTGTGTGCACAAGGCTATCATGAAATTTTGTGATCGTAATTACTTTGGCTGTCGAATTATTTGAATTTTTGTTGCTTGTTGGTACATTTGCACCACCTCTTTGAACATAAGGGTTAATGTAATTATCTCGGTAAAAGTATTAATTTGAAGCAGGATATGATTGGGCGTAACCCAGCTGCAGCGCAAACAAGCCAGGCAGCGGAAAAAGTAAAAAACGAAAAACAAAAATGTTAGGCGAAATGAAAAACGTTTATATGTACATCGTTTTGTAACGAAAAGTATATATATATATGTGCATACATATGTATGTGTGTTTACTGTATGCATCTCCTTCTTAACCCGATTCAATTAGAATTTAGTTGTCACAAAATTTAATTTATTAATGAGCGATTAATATTCTTTTTCATAAACATATGGAAGAAAGCATGATTTGGATTATTTTTAGTGTGCAAATTTGTTCTTAAGTGTATATGCCTAAATTTAACAATAAATTCTCTCAAGCCATTATCTCTGCATGTGTGTATGTGCATTAGATCGTATCACTACCCTGCAGTGAAAAGCCAAACCAGTCAGTTAAAATACTAGTTCATTAACTAGTATGTGCTAAAGCGATGGCCTACCGGTTCGACAATTTCGATGAACATAAGCGTTCAGCGACATCTGCCGTTGAATTGCAAAAACTAAACATAAAACGCAATTAATTGCTTTTCTTACAAATGTCGGCTGGGGCGTCGCGTGAAGACTACCGCATCTGGTGCTGAGATCGCAGGCTCGATTCCGCTTGGAGGTGGCTAAGATTTAAATAATAAATTTGAAAATCTCATTTCATTGCAGAAAAAACATGCATATAGGAAGAAATATTGTGCCATAAAACAAAAAATTTGTAAAAATATTTTTTTATTAAATTTACAAATTACAGTAAAACAACTAAATAAAAAAAAATAACAAAATTAAATTAAAAAATACATAAATAAAAAAATTTTCCCTGTGCCAATGATTGAAGCGCGGACCTCAAGAACACCACGCCAGTGCTCTGCTCTATCTGCCATTACAGATGGCTTGCAGATGGAATATCTACTTATGCTTTTCATGCGGGATAAATTGACAGACTATCTCATCAACTGGTATGATGCTACTAGTATTTCTATTAGTAGATGCTGATGCAATGTGTACACTCCTGAGATACTCTCATAGTGATTGTTCAAAATCGTTTGGAACAATTTGAACTTTTTTGTGATACGGTCTAATGTGCAT
Organism: Rhagoletis zephyria; assembly: GCF_001687245.7. Classification (NCBI taxonomy): domain Eukaryota; kingdom Metazoa; phylum Arthropoda; class Insecta; order Diptera; family Tephritidae; genus Rhagoletis; species Rhagoletis zephyria. The sequence continues at coordinate 1,409 of NW_016180878.1, read as the reverse complement.
GCAGTCGTACTTGTACATTGATTTTTGATGTTGCCGTTATGTGATACACACTTACATACCTACATTATAAATTACGATTCGTTAGTGAATTGAGGGCAACACTTACGACAAAAAGCATACATGCTGTGTGAAAAGTCATAAAATTTTTGAATTAAAATATACCGGGAGAAAAACTCTTCCGACTACTATAAATTGTAGAAATAAGCATCCGATGCATCGTCGAATACAGATATGGTAAAAGTGAACAAATTTTGCGAAAGCTGGGCTTGCTTATTCTTATTAAATAGCTTCATATGCTTCGAAGAAGTAAATCGAAAAAAACTTCGAATAAATTAACATTTATTGCCTATTTATACCAGAGTATCGTTTTTTTTTGCACAGCGTGTATGAGTTCCTTTTATGTGGAAGTTGAAAACGAAATCATGTTAATGTTATATACGAATGCTCGCAATATGTAATTACGTTTATTAATCAGCAGAATCACCATTTAAAGCTTTCAACCACATTTTTACAAATCCTTCATCGGCATCCTTTGTTACTCGTCCTGAAGCATTGTTTGACTTATTGGATATATGTATGTGCATACAGTTTTACTCTGGTTGCTTTTATATATGTATTTGTTTGATTTTAACAGCGCTGTGTGTGCCCTGCAGAAACACGTTTGCCTGTGTAAACAAATTTCTAACTAAGTGGATACCACCGTCATCAAGGGCGTTCTCAGGCAAAGTTATTATTTATCTATTAACATTGTCATTAAGATTACTTTTACCATTACCCTGAACCTTAGCATTACCAATCTTTACCATTACCGTTCCAATTATCATTACCATTACCATTATTATCACTATTGTTATTACCATTACCACTTCCATTGCCAACAATAAACGCCAATACCACTTCCAGTACCAAAACCAATACCAATACCAATACAAATACCAATACCAATACCAATACCAATACCAACACCAATACCAATACCAATGCTAATACCAATACCAATACCAATACCAACTGGCGATACTGGTATCGGGTCAGTTTCCTTCGGTCATAAGTGAAATTATGGAAAGACTTTAAAGATAGTAGATTCCTGGGTCATAAGCTGTTCTCTTACCGTAAACCCGGAGAAAACTGACCTTATGCTTTTCACAAATAAAACAAAATTACCAAATTTTAATAAACCAAGGTTCCGAGGAACGGAACTGGATCTGTCAATGAAGGTGAAATACCTTGGAGTTATTTTGGATCCCAAACTTAACTGGAAACCAAACATTGAGGAGCGTGCTAGGAAGGCCACGGTGGCTCTCTATGCGGCCAAGAGAATGTTGGGCAACGGATGGGGTTTGAAACCAAGAATTGTGCGCTGGATGTACACAGCTATAGTCCGACCCATAATCTCTTATGGGGCGCTG
>NW_016180877.1:0-6539 GCF_001687245.7 Rhagoletis zephyria | reverse complement strand
AGCTTAGAACTATCTGTGCAGAGAGCCGTTAACCCTTAGTCTTGGTTTGTGGCACTTTTCCACTTGTTCCTATGTGAAATTCTTTTAGAAAATTTGTTCCCTAGACCGAGTAGAGGAAAGGTATAATCTAATTTTTATAAATTAGTTTCTAGGACCCTGAGGCCACTACTGAGCTGGACCCCATTGAATCTGGCATTATTGCAACTACCAAGGAGTTTGCCGTGTAAATCCACTGATGGATAGCTTAAAATTAACTCTAGATCTTTAATAGAGGACAAACATAGACACCAACGATTTTCTCGTTTCACAAAATGGTGACCCTTATTCTTAATTTTTTACCTATGGTGGTATTGCAGGCGTACAGGGTGGTAATGACCTTCGCGGAGCGGTCTTCATCGTTACGCTTTCAGTTGAGTAGTTCCCTGTCTAAAACCCCTCCGAAGTACTTGACCTCGGTTGAGCTCGGTCAGCTCTACGACCTCTAAACAGGGTGACTTATGAGGGTGCGAAATCTTATATTTTCTCGTAAATAATATCATCTCCGTCTTGGTAGGGTTAACGCTGAGTACACTTTCCTTAGATCCGATAGTTACAAGGCTGCAGATGCTATGATTGCTAAGTCATCAGCATACGCTATGATCCGTTATCGAGTGCTCTTAAGGTTACGTTAACGTTTACATTTCATAGCAGGAAGGAGAGAATACTGGCTCCTTCACCTTTCGTAAACGAACTTAATAAATTCCACCACCACCAGTTGCCCCCTCACTTGGAGGAGGGACTTAAGAACCGATTAAGGTTGGGCATTATTGAAAGCTTGATTTGCCTTTAGAGTAGATATGCATGCTGTTTCGCAGAAATGCTATGTAACCAAACATTTCGACGCATGAACTTACGTTCCCACGACAGTCGGGTTTACGCAATCGGAACGACCAAAATTGATCTCTGGCATAGCGCCGTCACTCCAGCAACATTCCCTAAAAACCCGTTTGGAAATTTGTATGCTGTTTCAACAATAACAACACATGTACTTATATATACCTCTTGAAGAAAATTGGTGATGCTTTTGGGCCTGAAATCTTCTGGTTTTCCACGAGCGGAACTGTCCTTCGCCTTTGTCCATTTATGTGGTTTGTGGGTTAGGTTTACGCAGATGGCACACTTTTTGGATAGCAGCGGGCTTAGTGTGTTCTTTGCTGGCGAAAATATTGATTCCAGCTCCGGAAATAAATATGTAGGTTCGAAAGGACTTTTTAGCCCATTCCACACTTTCTTGACTTATGATATACCTTATGGAGTTACTTAGGAAATAATTGGTCTTAGGACTTGGTTAAACATTAGCTAATAATGCTCATAGTGTCCTCGTCATTAAATTGTGAGGGTAGAAAATAAGAGTATGCCTTTTTCAAAAGAAGAAGAGAAAGAGAATTTGTTACCTCCTGCTACTGCATCTCGTACCACTTTATAGGCATTGTTTCTGACGATTCCCGGCTCTTAGTGTCCTCATATTTTTCGCAGAGACGAAAAGGGAGGGTTAGTTTGAAGCACTTGCATCATGCTCAGAATCGGCTTATGGAGCTTTGGAATTTATCATTTACAAATCCAGAATCATTGCCATAACTAGTAGGAAATAATTAGTTATTAACCGAGATGGGTAAGCAGTTAATTTTTCACCTGACAATGAAATGGCAGAGGAGCTCACAAGCAAGGAAACATCCATCGTTCCGTAGCGCCTCGTCGCCATGGAAGGGATTAAGTATGCCGCATGCTATCCGAGAGCTCATCACAGCCCGTTGTTTTTGCAACCAGAATTGACAAGTCAAAAATACCACAATATATCTACAGTATCGTCTAGACTCTAGACCTTCTGAGATTGAGTAAAACATGAGTATTGGCCATCCGCAAGCTCTCAAAAGCTCCCTGCCATTGCTGAGCAAAATAATCACACAGTTTCTGACAGCAGTTTGCAGAGGTATTTCTATTTGAGGGTTCAGTTGGTAAACCTCAATCTTGATGTATTTATGTATGTACATTAGTCCTATTAATACTATCCTACTAAGTAATCGGCCGTATTACGGATGTCGACGTAGACGTCGATGTAATTTTTTCGTAATAAATGGCTCTCGCAAGTCCAACGCCAGCTAGGCTGACCACAGTACTTTTGCGGGAAGGTGTTCCCATAATAGGGCCAAATATTATAAATGTGAAAGTTTGTGATTGGGTGAGCTTGTTTGTTGCTGCATATATTTCACTGAAATTTGGTACACACAGAGGTTGTAATCTGGTTTAAAATAAAGGATGTACCACCTGCCATATAACTGCAGTGTCTTCCAGGCGGAGATAATTGCCATAGAGAAGGCGGCCTGTCTGATTCGGGATAGTAGGTACCTGTCAGGAAACGTCACTATATCTGTATTGAAAACATTTGGCTGCAGGTTGGTAAAGTCGAGGCAGTTCGGGAATGTCGTGCAGCGCTGGCCTCACTGAGTCACGTCGAAACCTCTCTCTGCTGGGTACCTGGACATAGCAATATACATAGAAGGGACCGAAATAACCGACGAAATGGCTAGACACGGCTCGAAAATGCAAATTAGCGAAGCGGACAACTGCCAATTGCCACCGATTTCTTTTCTGCTAAGAGGGATTGAAGAATACACCACAGCAGTAACCAATGACTTTTGGGTCAATCGGGACGACTGCGAGGTCTCAAGATCCTTGTGTCCGAGACTCAATAAGAGCCGTACTGAGGAACCACTAACACTGAACAAATCTGCATTTAGGGCTCTTACCGGTGTCATCACAGGGCACTGTGTGCTACATCGATGGCGTATACCAACAAGCAATCTCAGCAGAGGTTGTCGGGATGAGCATGAAATAGGAATCGATTCACCACTTCTTATGTCAATGCCCAGCTCTCCAGACACAGCGCGTCAAGCATTTGGGATCACGCTTTTTCAAATAGCGTTTTCCGAGTGGAAGTACGAGTTATTCGTACGCACCATCCTATCCTAACCTAACCTAATGATATTTTTATGGTACATAGTTACCAGCTTTTTCAAAAGTTAAAATCAATACACGAATACGTTAAATAAAATATTGCAACAATGCGGGTGTCAAAAGAAAGGGGCTTAAAAAAGATTTATTTTGAAAATATTTTTGTTTAAATCAATTTAACTAAAACGTTAAATCAAGTATTATAATATAGTTTTAGAAGGCTTTATTTTCTTATTTATGTTTTCGAAAAAGGGGTTGCCACCTGTTTAGAAACTCAAAACCTATTTACTAAAATGTTAAATGAAATATTTTCATATGGTTATCAAACGAGAGAGAGATTTAAAAGTGCTTCATATCGAAAATATTCTTGAAGAGTGTTGCCACCTGTTAAAAATTTCGAAACCAGTTTATAATAACGATGGAAGTTTAAAAAGATTTATTTCGAAAATATTTTTGAAGAGTACTGCCACCTGTTAAGTAATTCTAGATCGATTTAAGTAACAAATTAAATGACATATTTTAATATGGGCGCCAAAAGAGAGAGTTTAGAGAAAGCTTCGTTTCTAAAATATTTTTGAATAGGGTTGCCACCAGCTAATTGAAATACGTGTCACGCTTAAAAGTGTATGTGGGAAGCTTGAAAGCGGTATTGGGGACCTTTAAAGAACGTGTTTTTTTTTTTTGAACGGGAAAAGTTCTGCGATCCTTATAACAGTGGTTTAATTTGTCTAATGTTATATCAGGGCACAAAAGTAATAAACAAAAAGTTGTAGCTAAATTAAAAACAAAATGAATAGAGTAATAGACGACAGACACAGAGGAAATCAGAGAGGGAAACACAAAAGAATAAGGGAATAAGCAACAAAAAAAAAACACTAAAGTTGCATGCCAACATTAAAAATGCTTTGAGAGATTTAAGGAGTGCATACAACTGCATGAAATACAAGATCAAAAACAAGAAAGACATTTAGCATAACGCAGGCAAATTTCCTAATTCAACTGTTTTTTTTTTCACCATAAAACTTTTGTTAGACAAAGCATTAAGCAGCTGCATAAAAAACAAAGAAAATTACATAAAACTAGAAAAGCAGTGATAGCGTGTAATCGAGCAACGCGTGCCGCACGCAAGCAGAGTCCCTGAGGGGCCAACTCGGCGCATCGTTAAATCCTTAAACAGCTGTGTACAAAGCGGAATGAGCAGTTGTAGTGAGCCGCCGATGTCCGAGTCGGTACTTAGGGGTATTTAACGCTCAACGACGCGCACATCAGCATCAGCCGACAACGGCTACTTAAACCACGCCACCCACTACTGACGTTCGCCACTGTGATGCGCTTTGTGTCAATTTGCTACCACCCCCACTACTCCAAACTTCCACACGCCTCTCTGACACAACGCGCTTTACGCTTAATCCCAGCGGAAATTCCACATTTGTTGTCACAGCTCTAAAGCCTGTGTGTGTGAGTTGCCTGCCAAATGCCGCTACCTACTGTCAACTTCCAGCAACCACCTCCCCTGACAGTTCAACTACAAACTCTACTCTCGACTGCTGCCGCTAGTTGAGCTGACTGGTTGGGCGTTGTCATTGTCATTGTCGCTGGCGCATTGTGTTGGCGCCCAACTGTGCTGTGGAGTTCACCCCGCATTTCTTACGAAAAGATGCGTAATTATGGTGCGGTTAGTGTCATTCACTTGCTACATAAATGCGTTCCGAGCATAAGACTTGTGAATTGATGCTAATTGAAAAAAAAGCAACAACTACAATAATCAACGCGGGAGCCACGAGTATAGCGTAGTATGTACTAAGTAGAATTGCGTGTAAACGAAAAGCGCTGAAGATACTGGGATAACTAGAAAGGTACTACATAGATACTTGAAAACAATCAGAATCGCTGCAATTTACGGGCATGCAGGATAAGGACTCGAGCATTCTTTGGTGGGATTTACGTTAAAGCCACTACAGGATTCATACATTTCGTGTTAGCCGAATCAGCTTAACTAGTAGCTTGGAGTTGTGTGTAAAACGCGTAATTTGATATGATTTTTATTTTGTTCGCTTCAATCCACTTGCATAGTTATCAGAGCGTGCAGCTAAGTATTCCATGCACGCAAGAATAGCGCCTGTATTTGAACTTCGCTGGTATTCTCACAGGTGAAGCGAAGTATAAAATAGATAAGTTCTAGTTCGTTTCGTATAACAGAAATATGAATTACTCCTAATATTAGCTTAAGTCTTCGTATTAGTATTCGCCTTTGCCTTCGCATTCGCATTCATTTTCGTCTTGGTGTTTGACTTTATATTCTACTTCCTAGATATTCGTCTTTGTATTCATCTTCATACTCGTCTTTTTATTCGACTAAGTATTCGTATTCGTCGGCCGCTGTGGTGTAGTGGTAAGCAGTATGCGCTTCTACTCCGCAACGCCTGGGTTCAAGCCCAGGTCAAAGCAACATCGCAAAAAAAAAAGTATAGCAAAATGGTTTATTCTTAACAGCGGCCGTCCCTCGGCAGGCAATGCCGAACCTCCGAGTGTATTTCTGCCATGAAAGCAGCTTCTCATAAAAATACAATCGCCGTTCGGAGTCGGCCCCTCTGCTTTGTGTGAGACAACATCAAGGCGCATGCCATAAATCTCGGAGGAGAAGCTCGGCCAAACACTAACATATTTATGTGTAAGCGCCAATCTATTATTTTAATTATTATTATTCGTATTCATTTTCATATTAGTAGGTATCCCTCCTCCTCGCCGAGGAATTAAAATTTGAATTGATTTTCGGTTAACTTCTCCGTAACCGTCTTCGTATTCGTCGTCGTCTTCGTATTCGTCTTCAAAGACTTGCTATTCGTCTGCATAGTCGATTCGTATTCGTCATCGTGCTCATCTTCGTACTCCTCTTAGTATTCGTATTCGCCTTCGTATTTATTTTCATCTTCTTTGAATTAATTTTCGGTTTCTTCTTCGGAACCATCTTCGTATTCGTCGTGGTCTTTATATTCGTTATCGTATTCCTCTTCGTATTTGATTTCGTATTCGTTCTTGATTCGTTCATATTCGATTCGTATTCGTCTTCGTGCAGCATCTTCCTACTCGTCTTAATATTCGACTTGGTATTCATATTCGTCTTCGCATTTATCTTCATCTTCGTATTCGTACTCGCCGCCAATGATTTTAAATTTGAATTAAGTTTCGTTTTCTTCTCCGTAGCCGAAAAAACTTCACAGTACTGTCTAAAAACGTAGGAGTTAAAAATGGTCTAAAAATACTATTAAAACTGTCATACCACTTACATCTGGGGTATTCCATGAGTAAGTGAAACTTTGTGTGCAATTGTAGAGTAGCTTATTGAACATGGAATGCTTGATGAATCAATGCTCAATACCTCAAATTAACGTTTTTTTGAAAAAAAATTTAGTTATATTATTTTATTACACTGTAAATACACTCAAAACTTCAACATTAGAAAAGTAGTTGAATACGACAATATATTTTAATATAGAAGGCTCTGCAAAATCAAGTATTCACAAAGTTATTATTTTTTTGAAGGGGGG
>NW_016180875.1:0-6539 GCF_001687245.7 Rhagoletis zephyria | reverse complement strand
TGTGTGTGGAGTCAAAGTCGGAGACAAAGGACACAAACAAAGGAAAAGTAGAGGAAAAAGGTGGTNGCAATTGACCTCGATGTAATTGACTGGCGGACACTTGAGACGACTAATGTGAGTGCGAGTGTGTGTGTGTGTGTGTGTGTGTGGAGTCAAAGTCGGAGACAAAGGACACAAACAAAGGAAAAGTAGAGGAAAAAGGTGGTGGTCGGTGTGTGGCCGTGAGAATGGTGGCCCAGCAGCAGCAGCAGCAGCAGCAACAGCAGCTCAGTACGGCACACGTAATGTCCTTCTTTTTTGCTCAGAGTTCTGCTGGGCACCGACAAACAAGCGGCGGCGGAGGCGGCAGAGGCTCAATTCTCTCCCACTTACTAAGGCTGATGGCAAGGCAAACACACACACACACACATCAGCTAGTTGCTCAGGACACTTGAGAAAGTGAGCTCGAGATGGTGTCCTTCTCCTTCTTTTGCCCTGTGGGAACTGGCGCACAAGTGCGACCGCCGCCGCCGACTTGTCGTTGCGCCTGCTGATGAAACCGAAACTGCCAAGCAGCAGCAGCAGCAGAATTGTGCTCTTACTGTTTGCTTGACCATCATCAGTGCAATGTAATAGTAAAGGTGACTATTTGCTCAACACACACACTCAAACTCACCAAGACTCAAAGGTGGTCGAGGAGACTTTGCTTTGCCTTGGCAGCTTTTTTGTTGGGCTCTCTCGGCTCTCTCAGACAGGGCAAACAGAGTAAGTGAGCTGTGTTGTCGGCAACCAAGAGAAAAAGAAAGAAGTTAACCGACAAACAGCAGCCGCAGCCGCAGCAGCGCCTACCACTTCTTCTGATACACACACACACAAACACACAGGGCACAAAGCAAAATGACTACATTTTTCCGCAATTACACCAAAACGATCGCATCCGCTGGTCGCTAATTGCAAAAATGTAAGAGGCGACTAAACAGTTACTGGAGTTGACAAAAAAACACTAAGAAACCCCGCCGCCGCCACCACCACCACCGGCACTAATGTACAAAGAATGTCATCAGCATCATCATTTGTTGCCCATTAGGTCAGCTGCAACAGCGGCGGCGGCAATTACTTTGTGTTTCTTTACTCAACTGGGAAACTTAGTTTTTGGTAGTGCTGTTGCTAGCAAACAAACAGAGGAAGAGGAGAAAAAGAAGGTACAGTTAGACCGGGACGCAGTTTGGGTAACTACCAGCAGCGGCAGCAGCAACATCAACCAGAGGAATGCCAGGTCGGCAAGATCAAAGCAAAAAAAGAAAGCGATAGATCAGCTAAAAAAAGAAGAAGTAGGTGCCTGGGAGAGGCAACCAGAGGTTGCCACTTGAGGTATTAGATGCCGCTGACAATATCCTCTCTTTCCTCTACTGGACAATCAAACAGCAGCAGCCAGCAGAGCACTGTACGGCAACAAGTTGAGAAAGACTACTGCCGTCGTACAGTACAGCAGCAGCAGCAGCACACTTTTAGTGGTATCAACGACACTCTCTCACNCAGAGCACTGTACGGCAACAAGTTGAGAAAGACTACTGCCGTCGTACAGTGCTCACCAGCAGCAGCAGCAGCAGCACACTTTTTTTAGTGGTATCAACGACACTCTCTCATCCATTCCGGAATTAACCACTAAAACGCAGGAGTGAATGAGATGCAATGAAAAGTCAATTAAAGGCTAAACTCAGGGTAGCGACGGTGTGACAACGACCACTGCTGCACAAATCGGAGTTGCGTCAACCTGAGACGCGCTAATTACGCATTGGGCGCAATGATTTGCCTGCCTGCCTGCCGATTACAAGGCGACTCTGTTGCTGTCGGTTGAGCTGATCAGCTCTTTGTGAGCAGGCTACTTTTGCCGCCGTGAGGAGAGCTTAGCTGGAGGAGAGTGCGAGAGAGAGAGAGAGAGAGAGAGAGAGAGAGAGAGAGAGAGAAAAAGCTAAATAACACTTGAGCCAGCAGCCACTTAATTAATCAGCAGCAGCAGCAGCAGCTCGACTTTGGCTTAGCGACAACGCAGTTAGTTAGTTAGTTGGAGTGCTCTAAGAAAACAGATCTAAAGTTAGAGCTAATGATGATGATGATGCAGCAGCAGCAGCAGCTGAGGATGATGATAATGATCACATCAAAGGAGCTGATCTAACAAACTGACAAACACTGTGTGATCAAACACACTACCAGTGCNATGATGATGATGCAGCAGCAGCAGCAGCTGAGGATGATGATAATGATCACATCAAAGGAGCTGATCTAACAAACTGACAAACACTGTGTGATCAAACACACTACAGTGTTGCAAATAGCTGAGGATGGCTTCTTTTTAAAGCCCAAGTAGAAACTAGAGACAAAAATCCAGCAGCAGCAGCAGCAGTGACTAGTCAAGTGGCCACGGGCCAAACAAAAATTGACCACCACCACCACCACCAAGTTCAGCAGTGTGCAGTGACATCTGTTCAATCATCAGGCAACAGTAGTCTGGACACTAGGTCTAGGGTCTAGGGGTAACCACCACCACCACCACTGCTGCTGCAGCAAAAGACCACCACCAGCACTGGCTGCCTCAATTAGGGTCAGGCGAGGTCAGATCAAGATAAGGTGGCTTGATAAATGGTGGTGGTACTTGTGGTGACCACCGATATGGACACCATCACCATGATCACAGTGTGTGTGTGAGTGCAAGCAAACCTCACTGTTCAAGCCTAAATTTGTCTGCTCATTGTGTTGTTTCTTGTTCCAAAACTGGACAGTGAGTTTAAGTCAGAGTTGTTGCTGTAATAAGACGCACACACAGAGGACAAATTCCTACCAACTTACTCAACCGTTTTCAGTGGTAGTGGTGGGTGTTGGTGTTTGTGGCAGTAAACNTGGACACCATCACCATGATCACATTGTGTGTGTGTGTGAGTGCAAGCAAACCTCACTGTTCAAGCCTAAATTTGTCTGCTCATTTTGTTGTTTCTTGTTCCAAAACTGGACAATGAGTTTGAGTCAGAGTTGCTAATAAGACGCACACACAGAGAGACAAATTCCTACCAACTTACTCAACCGTTTTCAGTGGTAGTGGTGGGTGTTGGTGGTGGTGGTGGTAGTAAAATTTAGCAGCAGCAGTTGCCTGGTAATTAGACAGCAGCAGCAGCAGCAGAAGCAGCAATTCAGCATTGCTCTTAAAGCAAGCGTGCTTCCTGAAAATGAGAAGAAAGAAAGAAAGCTTGCGCGTGCAAACCACCACCAGGACGACAGATTGCGAACTGTGATTGCGCTGGGCTGCTAAGCAAACACACACACACCGTTTGTCATGCAACAACAACAACAACTGAAGGCAGCAGCAGCCATGTGTCCACTACTCTGCTCAGAGCCGATTAGATGACTCGATAGGCTGAGGGAGGGAAGGCAGAGATTCGATAAGAAATGCAAACACAGACAGACTAAACACAGCAGTCGTGAAAGAGGAAAAAGAGGAAAAAGATGAGGTCGCAGGGATGGAAAGGAGGTAGTGAAGAAAAGGGAGGTGAGATTGAAAAAGGCAAAGGAGAGAGAGACAAATTGGTGGCACACTAATTAGTGGTGGTACTACTACTACTCTAGCTCAGGCTCAAGAAAAGAGAGATCAGCATATGGTGAAGGAGGGTGAACTGGGGAGAGAGAGAGAAAAGATGCAAATTGGCACGAGAGAAGGAGGTGGTGGTGGTGGTGGTGGTAATAATATTTTGCAATCGGAGAGAGAGAGAGAATCGTGCCACTGCCATCATCGTCTTCCTTTGCAGACAGACAGCCCAGCCACCACCACCACCAGCACTATCTCACTACAGCCTCATTTATACCGTAGCACACACCACACACTTACAACCTCAACCCAACAGCAGCAGCAACAGCAGCAAATACTCTAACAGCACAACATCACTAACAACTGTCTTCTCTCTTTTATTTCATTGCAGACGCTCTCCTCCACTCGACGACACATCTCACCACCACTCTTCTCCTTCTTTCTGCTCATCGTCAGTGTCAGTGTCTCCTCCACACAGCCGGAGGCGTCTTTAATCTCCTCAATTCTTCAAAGTGATAGGTCCTAAAAAAGCAGCCCCTCCCCCACCCCACCATGGTCCACGCCAGTCTGGCCACTCAGCAGTACCCGCATCCACTTCCACACCACTTTCAGCAGCAGCAGCAGCAGTTCAGCCAACACAGTGCTCCCATAGCCCCCACTACCCACCACCCACTAAAACCGGGCAGCAGCTTTTCGGCGATCACCTCCCAGCAGCAAATGAGCAACATTTCCTCCCTCTCGCACCTTAACTCCAGAACTCCTTCAACCGCACCTCCTAAACCAATGGTCGCCGCCGCCGCCGCAGCAGCAGCAGCAGTTCCCTCTGCCCCCCTCTCAGCACGCCCACAAACTCATCACCCCAACTTTCCACCGCCACCACCAGCTCTTCAGTCACCGACGACGCCGACCATGTCCTCGACGGCCACCTCGGCGACGCCTGCCAGCCTACTTCAGCAGCAGCAGCAGCAACAACAACAACAGGAGCAGAACCAGATGCTGCACAATCAGCTGCTTTTCATGCTGCAGCAGCACCAACAGCAGAATCAGCAGCAGCAGCAACAACACCCAAATAATCAACAGTTGGCAGCAGCTGCTGCTGCGGCAGCCGCCGCCGCCCAATCTCATCCCTTTCTCCAATACGGAAATTCCGCGGCTCAGTTGGCGGCAAACGCCGCATCAATGTCCTCGCTGCTCAGTGCAGCGGCACATCCAGCGACGGCGGCAGCCGCTGCAGCCGCCGCCGCCGCCATGATGCAACATTCAGCAAAAGGAAATGGTGGCGGGCCATTCGGGCCCCTAGGACCACCCGCCTTTCCCGCGGATTTCTTCGGCCAAATGAACAACTTTCCGGCATTTCCCGGGTCGGCGGCGGCTGCTGCTGCTGCAGCGGCAAGCCACGCCGCCCGTCTAATGCAGGCGGCGGCGGCATCCGCTGGAAATGATCCAAAGAACCGAAAGACGCACCACCACCACCACGCATTCCACGAACTGGAGGCGCTCGGCTTTAGCCCCAAACAACAAAAGCCAAATTACGTCAGTGGTGGCCAGCAACAACAACAGCAGCACCAGCACCAGCAGCACCAGCACCACCACAAGTCATCCTCAGCCAAAGCACACCACAATCACAATCACAACCACAACCACCTGGGACGTGATCACCACCTCAAAAACCAGCCATCATCAAAGCCGTCAGAGGATAGCAGACGCAGTAGTGATCATCACCACCACCACAAGCCCTCACACAGCCCAGATGAGATTGACAAGCTGAAGATGGCAAACAAGGTCGCGGCTGCTGCTGCAGCAGCAGCGGCCGCAGCAGCAACCGCCTCAATCAACGGCGGAAGCAAAGAATCAGCAAATCAGCAAAGCAAAAATTCTAATAGCTCCAACAACAACTCCAAACAGCAANCCACCACAAGTCATCCTCAGCCAAAGCACACCACAATCACAATCACAACCACAACCACCTGGGACGTGATCACCACCTCAAAAACCAGCCATCATCAAAGCCGTCAGAGGATAGCAGACGCAGTAGTGATCATCACCACCACCACAAGCCCTCACACAGCCCAGATGAGATCGACAAGCTAAAGATGGCAAACAAGGTCGCTGCAGCTGCGGCAGCGGCGGCCGCAGCAGCTGCCGCAATCAACGTCAGAAATGACAAAGAATCAGCAAATCAGCAAAACAAAAATTCTAATAGCTCCAACAACAACTCCAAACAGCAACAACAGCAGCAATCATCAAAGTTCGACTTTGCCCGACTCGCCGAGTCGGCGACCGAGGGCAAGAAGGAGCTGCTAAACAACAATCACCCCCAACCAAACCACAATAACCTCCACCCAAACCTTTCTCATCACCACCTTCCTCATCCCCTAGCACCTCAACCAAAATCTTCGCAGCCGTCAATGATGAGCCACAAGCCCTTCATGGGCTCCTCCCCTTCTGCCGCCGCCGCCGCCCAGATGGAGGCCAGCGCCAAGATGCTCTCCCTCTTCAGCACGACGCAGTTCACGCCCCTGCCCGACGGAAAGACCAACTCTGCCCCTTCCTCTTCAGCAGCCAACGCCCACCACGCCCACGCCCACCCCCTGCAGCACCTAGGCCTGCCCCACCACCCCACTAGTCCTGCCTTCTTCGCGCCCAACTTCAGCTCGCAGTCCTTCCTCTCCAACCTCCAGACGGCCCACCCCCACCTGGCCGACTACTTCAGCCGCAAGCTGGCGCGCGTCAATCGCATCAGCAGCCGCCCCAAGAAGGAGTTCATCTGTCGCTTCTGCCAACGGCGCTTCACCAAGTCCTACAATCTGCTGATTCACGAGCGGACGCACACCGACGAGCGGCCCTACACCTGTGATATCTGCAATAAAGCCTTTCGCCGGCAGGACCACCTACGTGATCACAGGTACGAACATTGTGCTGCTGTTGCTGTTGCTGGTAATGCGAGTGAAATGCGATCAGGTTGAAGGCGATGATGCTGCTG
>NW_016180874.1:5046-6540 GCF_001687245.7 Rhagoletis zephyria | reverse complement strand
TAGATAGGAAATTAAATTTTTTGATTTGAAATTGTATCGTTAAAATTAACAAAAAAAAAATTTAAATTAAAAATTACATACATACTTACGAGTAAATGGCTGTAAGCGTTAATGTAGAAAGTTTATTAAAAAATATTTGTAAAATTGATTTTAAAAAAATCCGATGAAAGCGCTAAACAAATTAGGTATCGGTACGAAAATAATTGTTGAAGGTTGATATTCAGTGCATTTTAATTAATTAATAAAAATATTAATGAGCAGCATCTTATCTCAAGCTTGTTCAAACTTGAGGGGGAACCTACTTAGGAAAACTAAAATGCATAGTCGACATTTTCATTTCGAAAGTGTTATTGGACTTTTCGTGCTCCACAGGGTGCTGGGGTCGGCTTGCGAGTGTTGATCAGCATACCAGCAGGGCTGTTTAAACCTTAGTGTTGCGAAGGCAGTTAAGCTAAGACCGGAATTCTGGTGTGACTTCACGATGTCATTCTCCAAACAGGTACCGTAATAGAGATCCGGAATACTATTATATTGTTCCTCATCGGTTCCTTATGGAACGTGATCAAGCTTCCTTTCAGAACCCAGAGTTGGCGTTTCGCCAGCAGCAGAAGCTCACTCGATCTCGCGCAACTTTACACCTTGGCATGTTGGGGTTTTCTTCCAACGCTCACTGAGCTAACTCTGACCCATAGTAATCTGCAGATTGTTACAGAAACTCCTTTAAGCTTCTTGCAAGAAAATATAATCTGAAGGTTACCTGCCTGGACAACTCATCAGAAAGAACAAAGTTACTTACGGTCCTAATCGGTATTGCACTGATTGGTTGCTAGTAATTTGCCACCTATATAGAACCCAAAAGGTCCGGCAGCCTAAACTTGGGATTTAAGGAGAGTTACTGATACAAGAAATCTCCTCCAAATCTACCATCTAACTTCGAATATGCTAAACGGACCTTCCTTTTCCTTAGGCTGACACTCTTCCTCTCACTTCTAAGAGGGATGTGTAAAAAGGATCTTATCAAAACCAGTCTGCGTACGCACCGATCCTTTTCTTTAGGTATGAAGTCGTGTTTAAGGAAAGAAAGTGAATTTTAAGTCTGATGGTGAAGCGAACTGCGGCAGCATTACAAGTAATGTGTGCAGATACCACGTTAAGCATAGCGGTACAGTAGAAGTGGTCCGGAGCACCGGCTGACCAATGGCGGCTGGATTTCAAGCGGGTGCTACTTTAGGAACAAAAACTATGCTCTATAAATCCCTCATCACGCCAGGCCTTTTATAAAATGAAGAAACGTAGACAATCGTTTCATAAGCAAAACGTTTTTGTCTCGAGAAGTGATACGAAACATTTCTGTGTTGTTTTAACGGCTACGATTTACATACATACATAAATTTGCCTACATTTTAAGTTTTCCTGCGGCACATGCGTAGCGAAGAAGCTAAAAAAACACATTTATTCTGTTGTGACCAACTGAGACTTTTTCATAAGTTACAA
>NW_016180874.1:0-1920 GCF_001687245.7 Rhagoletis zephyria | reverse complement strand
TTTTTTTTTTTTTGCATTTGTGGCAGTTGTAGTTGCTGATGAGATTGATGGTGGTCTCAAGTATAGTAGTTTCGACAAAAGCAAATGCATACATTAGGCAGCCACTGTGGATAGATACAGTTTCCATGCACGCAAAGAGTTGAAACAGTTGCCAAAAAAAAAAACAGACTATGAGATGCTTATAAAGTACGAAGGAAATGAAAAATTTCGCAGCATGAAAGAGATAAGGTATGAAAAGAAATAGGTTTAAGCCATATCTTGTTCGATCTATCCTTTCCAAGTAGTAATTAATATTTTTGCGCTTTTTTATTGCAAATACCGGGTCGATAACCCATACCAAAGGTAAATGTTTGTTCTTCATGACAACACTGAAAAAAGTACTGCAAAACATGACTATGGCTGATATTCCTATGTATGTGGTGTGCTTTCAAGCAAAGGGAGGTAATTACAACCTATGTCCGCGAACACAAAAATTTGGCAGATATTGCCGACTCCACCGTAGACGGTTTTGCCTATATTTTTTATTTCATTATCGTCCTTAATTATCCTCCGAATATCCTTGTAATTTATTAGGTTGTCGTTGTATTTACCCGGAGCTTTGGCCTCCGGTTTGCGTTTATCTGACATTGAAAAAACAGTCCTAAGCTCCTTTTAAATCACTGTTTTTTTCCTAGGTAAAATTCTTCATACTTTTGTATTTTTTCCCGTAATTACGAGTGTTTGGCAATGAAATAAATTTATATGCAAAACTTTTTTAATTTATTCCATAGCTTGTGTTTCCTCCCTTATTTAAAAAGCATGGTTAAACCGACGAAACAATACATAGTCCTTCATCGGATAAAATCCGATTTATTTGTGTGTGTAGAACCAGCTATCGTGGAAGCCGAGGTAACCTACGGATGAGGCTTATCGTCCCATAACATTCCCCTCCCTAGCGACATTTGACATTTGAGGCCTTCCTAGACCCTACTTTAAGTGTTACTTGACCCTAGTCATTAATCGGTATGGCTTTCAAAGTGGCCGGCACAACTTAACGTCATAAACACTTATACATATACTCGGAATTTGTTGCGCGCAAACTTCAAGGTGAAAGAACCATCCTAGTATCGCTGGACCTGTAAGAGATTTGGACTGCGAATTCTCTGAGCGGTCGGCAGCCGTCAGTAATACTTCAAGATCTAACATCTAAGCTCCACAAGTTGGTGGCCTGCCCGTTTCTTCTTTATTTTTACATATCGAAGCTTCCTTGGGCATCCGAGCGAATTTACCTTACCTCTTAGCCTGATTGTTTTATATTGGCATCCGGCAATGACAATGAGGAACTTTGCTCAAAAGTAAATGGCATCAGCTTTCTTCGATCGAATAATAAAGTTTAAATACTGCTATCAATTATGTACTAAAATTTCGTCTTCATTTGTATTTATTATAAATATTCGTCCTACTCTGCTTTTGTTCCAAAATAACACACTGTACTTCTACAGCTGGTGGCGCTTGCGCTTAGGACTGGAATTCAGAGGCGCATACAATTTCCGGTAAAATAAATCAGATCGTATAAATGACGGTTAGTGGTATGTTGCTTAAGCTAAATTGGGTGTGAAATTCAAGGCAACATTTAATTATCGACAAAGTTATTGTTGTTTCAAGCAATATTATGAACAACAAAAACAAAGTATCTTTCAGCAACTTCTTTAGCTCGTACTTAAATACTTCAGAATACTGAGAAAATCGCTATTCCACCATGCTCAAGCGAAAATTTACGAATCAAAAAAGGTGTTGTTGTGCGCGTTGTCATCGGCTTTGCTGTCTGAAGCACAACTTTGAATGAATTGACCGCTAACAAGAAATACAACACTTCAACTCGCACTATTTTCTTGAGTGCTCGCTAAGGAAGTAAAGTGGCCTTTTCCTGTCATTTTACAA
>NW_016180873.1:0-6540 GCF_001687245.7 Rhagoletis zephyria | reverse complement strand
CAATTTTAGAGAACTTTACTTATAACCGAATTAATTTATTTCTTTTACAAATACTTATCCGAACTATTTTGCTTAGCTATTTGATATCTAATTGCTTCTTATATATATAAATATCTATGTATGTAAGTAGATGCATGTTAGTGTATAAACATGTGTATATTTACCCGAGTTTGGTACAAACATATCGCTCGTTACCCTACAATAAGTCTGCTGCACAACTTTTATTACATTATTATTTTTTGCTCCCAATTACTTTTTCAATTTAAATCAATAACCCTTAATAGACGAGCGATTATTATTTTATATGATTTTACATCAACTTTGCTTTGCTTGCTTTCTTAATATTACATTTAATATTCATTTTACGTACATCGTTCTGATAAAAAATCGTGCCTTAACTCAGAGTTTATATTTATTTCTTATAAATATACTTATACCTATTTTTCTTGTTTTAAATTATATTCATACAACTGTTTAAAAGGACGTTTGCATTAAGTTAATACAGTTTGTGCATTGAAAACCTTATATGTATATACAGTGGCTCAAATAAGCATTCACATGTTGACTGTTTTAAATAATCACAATGCTTTTCAAGACAACATTTTTTTATTATTTTTTGGTAAATTTTTTTTTTATAAAAATGATATTCATGCTATAGTCTATTATAAAAAGTTAAAAACTTTACAAATCTTCATTCAAATTTCAAACTTTTTAGTCCGGATTTTCGAAAATGTTTAGTTATGCAGTTCAAGCCGCTAATAGGATTTAATAATTACCTCTTTCTGACAGGCTCTTGCACTTCGTTATATAAACATGAATTTCTTATGGCGGAAAACGCGCAAGACCGTTTGCAAAATAGAAATATTCAAAATATCAACGTTTTGTTATATCTAAAAGTTCATGGGCTCTAAAACTGCATACCCAAAAATTTTATAGAAAATAATATTAAAAGTTCTTTATGAAAATTTGTTAAATTTTTTTATAAAGTTTGAAAAGTTAATTTGTTTGGTTTTCCTTAGAGCATATTTTTATGAAAAAATAACAAAAAAAAAATTATTTGAAACACATTCTGAATATTTAAAAAATGCAAACGGTGTAATTTCTCAGCTAAAATATTTCCATTTAAGTACTTCTTTACTAGCAATAAAGGCAATAATCACAAACAATTTTATATACAAAAGATTAACTTTGATTTAATTATAATGCCGAATTTCCACTAGGCATTGAAATTACGAAAAATGCGTGCCGTTTAAAAAATGCTATGTGAAAACAAATTTAATGACAACGTTCCTTAACGTAACGGCACAGGTATTTTTTAATGCCCAACTTTATCATTAAAATATTTGTCATTTAATGCCTAGAGGAAATCCGGCATAAGTTATACTTAAGTACATATATGAAAACATTGCATTTCAACAATAGTTTTTTCAGTCAACCTGTGTAAATTTATATATTTAGTAATCTCCTACTTATACAAAGTTAACAAAATGTAAATTAGGTAGAAAAAGATTTGGAGAAATATTTTTTTATAAATTTTTATATGTACATGTAAATATAACTTCATATGTGTAGCGTATGCGTTGAAGTGGTATACTTAGGAAATATACATATGTTTCCTTTCCGAGAACTGATATTGAAAACGATGCGTCAATAATTTCTTAATGTTTACGTTATTTTTAAATTTTATAACGCAAGAACACGGTCTGACGTAATCGTTACACCTAGAAAACCCTCTTTACTCGAATAATTTGTTTTCTTCCTACAAAACATCACACGAAATGCGAAAAGTTTACCATTTTATTTAAGACGAATTTATATATATGTACATATATATAAGGCGGTATTATAATATTAGATAGCTGATTTTGTGTATGTGTTTCGCCCCAAATTGAAAAATTTTGTTTGCATGCCCACACACACTCTTACAGATTTTGACAGTTCACGCCGCAGAAGCAAAAACAAAACACATGTAATTCTTGGTTTAGACTCTTGCTATTACCTTAGATTAATTTAATCTACTTAATACTGATTTTATTATTCTTCTATCTCGTTAAATCAAAACAGCTGATGTGCTTTTTCATATAAAATGGCTTTACACAGTATATCGCTCAATAAGTAGTCCTCTTTTGGATAGTTTGCCGTTTTTTTTTTTAACAGTAACTTGGGTTTGCCGCAGGGTTTGAATTGTTGACTGCAAAATAGCATAAGCAACACTTTTTTGCTTTTTTAAAGCAAGCAGCTTTTGATCGTTTTCAATGCATTTGCGATTGCTTAGCTACGACTAAAAGCCCAGTTATGCACACTTATGTAGCTTTGCATGAGAGTTGTCACATAAGAATCCGTTAAATGGGCTTTACGTGTAAGCGGTTACCTGACGCATAGCACTTAACATGTAGAATTCTGTTGGGTTTTGATTTTTACGTAAAAATGCTATAGCAGTGCAAGTATGCATAGCTGGGCTATAAACTAATAAATCAGCAAAAGCACACAGCAAAGCCGAAAAAGAAAAAAGCTTATAAAAATTAAATCATTTGCTTTAGCTTATAGAGCAGTTTGTTTTTGCTTGCACAGTCAGCCGAAGCAACCAGTTTAGAAAAATTTGCTGTTGCTGCAAGCAGTAAGTAGAGGTAGTTTTAAGGCTCTGTTATGCCTACTTGGCACTGCTTGAGAGTTGTTACATAAGGAATCTGTTAAATGAGCTTCGCGTGTAAGCGGTTACCCAACGCACAGCATTACATACGTAGAAGTCTGTTGGTTTTTGATTTCTACGTAAAAATGGTATAGCAAAGCATGCAATGCCAAGTATGCATAACAGAGCCTTTATGCCTGGATTATAATGGAAGTAACGGAACGGAGNAAAAAAAAAAAACTTTTATACGACGATTAGAGAAGTCGGTTGAAAAATATTGAAATCTCTATGCAACACAAAGCGCATATTACTGTAGTTGCCAGACTTTAGTCATAACATTTCTGCTAGATTACATTGTGTAACGAAATAAACAGTCAACATAAGGCGCACTGCCTTAACGTAAAGAACGTAAAACATCATGTCCACTCTGAGGACAACATAACGACCGGCAAGTGAATACGAAAGTGTAGGGTGGGTTTCGCCCGAGAAAAGTTTTCACCCAAAAAAAATTACATATTTACATATCTTTGCCTGGATAAAATGTTGTCGTAAGCGCCAATTTGACGATTTTCGGTTATAGAAGCAGTTATATATTTGAATTTACGTTCTTTTGATTGGTGTTATCAATTTTTGAATATCTCTCTATCGGTAATTTAGTACAAATTGAGGTAATAATGCCGTCGGCCAAAAGAATCGGCATCGGCCGTTTTTGCCAGATTCTTAGCCGATTCTTTTTACTTTTTGCGCATTTCATTCCATGTAATTTGTTTTCTACTTTCTTATTTCCTTTAAAGTTTAAAATATTAATTCATATGACTCCCCCTATAATAAATGTGTTTTCATGTCATTCTCCAGTTGTTCGCTTCAGCCTGCCATTCGTGTTTTGTAGTATTCGCAACTGTGTTATCAACTGTAGTCATAGGTTGCGAAAAGCTTGTTTTAGTTACCAATTGCGGCGAAAGTTTATCTGTAGTGAAACAGCTCTTCTTCGTTTACATTTAATTTGTTATTTTTAACTGCCACTGCAACAGACTGGATTTCTTTTAAATAAAGTACACCGCAATGGATTATAAACGCCGGAAAAGTGAGTAATTTTATAATAGGAAAATTGAATTCATTTTATTATGAACTCGTATATTAACAGGCGTGGAAAATATCAGCGCACCACACAAGAGTAGCTGAAATACTGTGTGCAGTTTTGTAAAGACCACCCCGAACTGCAAACGGGTAAAAAATTTCCAAAAAACTGTTGTCTCAGAGTTTCTTCTCTGCATAATTTCTTCTTGCTCCACAATAATAGCCGCGTACATAATAATTATTTCCTCCATGGTTAATATTCTGCAATGTATACTATTACACTGTGGAACAAATTCTGGTTAGCAAATGTTAGGTCGATTCTGAGAGTGAGGGGTGAAAATAGAGGCTAAATTAGAAGACCCGTATCGCGGCGTTTGTTTATGTTAGTTCGAATTTTTTTTTAATCGACCTTCGAACTTTGCAGTCAAATGCCGATTTTCAGCATATTGTTTATATGGTTTTTTGGCTATAACTCGTCGACTAATTGATATTTTTTCAATCCGTTAAAGCCAAATTATTGCTGGAGACCTGTGCAACAATTAAAATTAAAAAAAAAATTGATTTAGAAATTTTTGTAGAGCTTATGAAGCAAAATGTTGGATTTTTTTTCTTGCTTTTTGAAAATATTTTCCACAAAACTAAGTCTTTTTTGCTTTCTGTTTGATCTATAATATGCTTCTCAGTTTCTTCAATAAATTTCATTTGAAAAGAAAACAATCATAATACAAAACTTGCGTTTTCCAGCTTAATATTAATTTACTTCTTATGTAAGACAAAGATGAAATTCCAGAATTGCTGTTGGACGAAATTATCGACCTTTCTGATGATGATGACGATAACCAAGATATTAGAGAGAGCAGTGATGTTGATCCACAGCCGCCTGCTAAACGGCAACTGGCCAAATCATTAATTTAATTTTTTTACTTAAAACTTTTCATAACTAACATTTCAAAATTATATTTTTTCCATATTTTTATAATTTCTTTTTCAATGTTTCTTCAAAACCAACACTGAAAAAATTGGTATATAAGAAATGAGAAGTAAATTAATATTAAGCTGGAAAACGCAAGTTTTGTATTATGATTGTTTTCTTTTCAAATGAAATTTATTGAAGAAACTGAGAAGCATATTACACATCAAACAGAAAGCAAAAAAGACTTAGTTTTGTGGAAAATATGTTCAAAAATTCCAACATTTTGCTTCATAAGCACTACAAAAATTTTCTAAATCATTTTTTTTTTTAATATTAATTGTTGCACAGGCCTCTAGCAATAATTTGGCTTTAACAGATTGAAACAGATTAGTCGACGAGTTATAGCCAAAAAACCATATAAACAATATGCTGAAAATCGGCATTTCACTGCAAAGTTCGAAGGTCGATTAAAAAAAANAATTCGAACTAACATAAACAAACGCCGCGATACGGGTCTTCTAATTTAGCCTCTATTTTCACCCCTCACTCTCAGAATCGACCTAACTTTTGCTAACCTGAATTTGTTCCATAGTGTTATGATATGCAAACGCAGATACATAACATAATAACTTTTTAACTGACCTATTTAGGTACATAAAATGGTTTCACCGTTTTTTATTTAATAAAACATTTTAACTTTTTTCTGCAAAATTAGTAAAATTGAAAATATTAGCATATGTTTTGGCGTGGTCACCTACACCATATCGGCGTTAGAGCTTTCAAATTGCTCTCTGCATACCTAAACGTGACCATTGATTATAAACATGACAATAGTTATAGCGGCGAGCTTTGTCATTGCACTCGAATAGGGCTGTTAGCTCCAATCAAGGCGAATTTATACAAGGTGGTATTACTAGCGCATTTCGCCTTGGTTTCAATTGAGTTGGTATTTCATTCGTTGCTGTGCTTTTGCAGATTTTGGTAAGCAAATGATTACATTTTTGTTTGAAAGTATTATAAAATGTCTTTGTTTCTTTTTCTGTAGGAACAATGGCGCAACCCAATCCTATTTGGAAATTTTGTGAAAGAAATTTGTGTACAGCCAAGTGCCAAATTTGCAAGAAATAAATATCGTTGGGGAACTCTGATAAAAAACAGCAAACGACGGCGAACATAAAGAAGCACCTCCAAACTGACCATCACGACGAGTGGATAGCCTATGAAAAAGATCAAGATACTTTTCTCACGACCAAGAAAAAAAACAAAGAAAAGAGGAGCCAAATTGCAGCTACATACAGGAAACGTTGCCGAATCTGTTGAGAAAAGCCGAAACCTATCCAGTTTATAATATAGTCAAAGGTAGCGCGTTCAAAAGATTGAGTTTCGCAGATCCGACTGTTGCAATTAGATATCGATTAATAAGCGAAAAGTTTTTCTTACGACATTAATGTCGCAAACATACGACAAAGTCAAAGAAAAAGTAATTCAGCTTGTAGCATCAGCCAAATAGCAGAGCTTTACTGCGGACATATGGAGTAATTCCACAAAAAGATGCTCATTGCTAAGTTTCACCGCTCACTTCGTTCAAGGGCGGTGTAGGCTAAAAGTTATATTGGCATCCAGCGTATTAGACGAAGGTCACACTGCAGAAAATATTAATGCTGGATTAAACGGCGTCCTTGAAGAATACAACATCAGTTTGAAAATCCATGTCGCTATATCTGACAATGCTGCCAATATGACAGCCGCAATGCGATTGGGTGAAGTGGCTGGGGTGCACCGCAAATACATTACAACCGGTGATCCAAGATGGTGTTTAAAAAAGGAGACACATTAGAGAGTTAAGTCAGAAATGTCGTAAAATTGTGGCCCATTTCAAAATAAATGAACAGACATGTCGATACCTAAAAAATGTTCAGGA
>NW_016180870.1:0-6541 GCF_001687245.7 Rhagoletis zephyria | reverse complement strand
GATATGTCCCTACTATATACAATTATGGGTATTAAATATAAATTGTGACAAACAACCTCAAGAAACAGAATCGAAGTGAAGTATACAATCGCCAAGCAAAAAAGGAGCAAAAAGCCGAAATGCATTTTTCACAATCCTGGTTTGGAGTGGAAATAACATAGATATTCTCCAAAACTATGAAACATTTAACCACAGAAACTAGCTGCTCTCTTTCTTTCGCTTTGTTTTTGGCTCTTTTCTGCTTATTTTTTGTGCAAAAAAAAACAGAAAGAACTAGGCCAACGCTGGTTTACAACCAAAATGAGCACCGGATACAGGATCGAATTCCTATTTAGAATCCCTCGCTGATTACGAAAATCGATTTAATTTTTTCATTGTGACAAACAACCTCAAGAAACAGAATCGAAGTGAAGTATACAATCGCCAAGCAAAAAAGGAGCAAAAAGCCGAAATGCATTTTTCGCAATTCTGGTTTGGAGTGGAAATAACATAGATATTCTCCAAAACTATGAAACATTTAACCACAGAAACTAGCTGCTCTCTTTCTTTCGCTTTGTTTTTGGCTCTTTTCTGCTTATTTTTTGTGCAAAAAAAAACAGAAAGAACTAGGCCAACGCTGGTTTACAACCAAAATGAGCACCGGATACCAGGATCGAATTCCTATTTAGAATCCCTCGCTGATTACGAAAATCGATTTAATTTTTTCATTGACAAGTTTTGAGGAATATGTGCAATGCAATATGTGCAACAAAAAATTTTTTGTGTGTTCATAAGGGCAGATAAATTCTAAAACCTACTTGAGAAAATGGCCCAGTTATTGTAGCGTATTAATATTTATTTCAATATTGCTACTGAACTTTGTACCACGATTTGTACAGCTGATTCGCCGCTTTGTTATAACATGAGCGTTACTAAGAAGAAAAATAGAAAAATACATATCGTTGGCTTAGTTCGCAAACGTGCTAAGTCCACTTTTTTGAAAATTGAGATTTTAATGCAGTAAGATAGCACATCTCAAATTACATCATTACAAATAAAACAAGTAAGAAAGTCTAAGTTCGGGCGGAGCCGAACATTAAATACCCGGCGCAAGTATTAAATATATGTTTTCCACCTTTCCGAAAGCTACCGCTACATGATAAGCCGGGGTGTATAAATTTTAAGTAAATTAGCGTCCTTAAATTTCGAAATATTGAAATTTCAAGCATTTCTGAAATTTACCGGTTATATGAAAAACGGCCGTAATTTTAGTCCGATTTCAACAATTTTCAACGGTTTGCTTTTGTGTGGCAAGACAATAACCGTACCGAGTTTAGTACAAATTGGTAGAACGGTTAGCGAGATACATATATGTGATCACAAGTGGGCGGTGCTACGCCCATTTTCCAAAATTTTGTCATAAACGTATTTCTTGGTAAAGAATTTTTGCAATCATCAATAACAAGGTATCGACCACTGAACCTATATATATTTACTCAAAAGCGTTTGCTGTTTAAAGCAATTAAAATTGATCAATTTCATTGAAAACACATGTTGGTAATAATGTTTACAAGTTGACCGCAAATCCTTTTGCGCGTATTAGTATGTGTATGTACCAGGGTGGTTGCGAATATTCGCATTCGCAACCGCGGAGCTTCCGCATTAATTTTGACATTCGCATTCGCAATAATCAATGCGGAGCTTTTGCGAATGCGAAANTGTGTATGTACCAGGGTGGTTGCGAATATTCGCATTCGCAACCGCGGAGCTTCCGCATTAATTTTGACATTCGCATTCGCAATAATCAATGCGGAGCTTTTGCGAATGCGAAAGTTGTGCAAGTGCACCAATAAAACGTATGTATGGCAAACAAAATGACAAATTATAGCCAATATTTTTGCTTGTGGTCGTGGGAGTATTTGTGTAACAAAACTGGTAATATGTCACATTTATCAACTTTGATAAAAATGTCTTTAAACATATTATTTCTTAAGCTATATAACCGAACTATCAATGGGTAGTTATACAAGTTTCCTCTTCTACTTGATATTTGACATCCGTCAAAAAGGACATAGCCCTTTAATAATATTTTTGTTTCTGTGCTTTATATACCTGCATTGGTTTCTTTCTTTACTATAATTTTTTTTGCACTAAACTTAAAAAACCTACTAGACAAAAAAGAAGAAAGTGTGCACTGTAATTCTTAACCAAATTTTCGTGATTTGCTTTTGATGTTACATACATATATTCGTTTCAATAATTTCAAATGGGGCTCTTTGAGGAATTTATTTTAAAAACAGGAATTTTGTTAACTAGGGCAACATTTTTTCATAAGGATATACATTGGATCCTTGGCTAAAAACATCTGCGGTAAAACTGTCTCTTATTTGCTATTTAAAATCAAAGAGTAAGCTCCTTCAATAGGGATTTTCAGCAGAAATGATCAAAGAGAATAGATGCTTAAATATTTAAAGAGCTATAGGTCTGACCTTTAATTAGATAATAACTATCTGAGATTAATGTGCTTATAAAAACACGACTTTGAAACCAAAATTTTGTTCAAAATTTTCATTCGTAGAAAATAACAATTTATTTTCCATATCCAGCTATTTAGCACGTTATAAGCACACATTTTTCAAACCAGTCGCAGAAGAAGGTATTAAAAACGAATTACAAAAACTAAAATCGAAAAACGCTGATGAAGTTACAGATTCCCCAAATTCTGAAACAGCCAAATCAATGAGAATGAAGAATTCTTTCTAAAAAGCTTTAGAAAAATCTGACACATCTGGTTTGGCTTGTAAGCGCTGTTTAAACAACGATCTTAAAAATACTTGACATCCGCATTCGCATCCGCATCCGCGGATGTTAGTTGTTAGATATTCGCATCCGCATTCGCATCTGCGGATGTCTAAAATTCCACATTCGCAACATCCCGAGTATGTACATACGTATGTATTTAAGTGTTAGGCAAACACAGTATCATAAATCATTTCTGCTTGAGATTGCCGCAATTAGGGTACATTTATTATAGCACTTCCCTTGGATAATGAGAGCTGGAGAAGGGGCCATTGACATATGCTATCTAAATCCCACAAATACATATGTACTTATATAATACCCTGTAGTCAAATGTACTAGTTGTAAACTACCTCACAACTAGTATGACCCGCATGCCTACGCTGCACAGTGGTAAATAAATGGAATTTAATGTTCATAATTCACTGGAGCCTTCATTTCTCAACCAATTTGATATTTTTTTTTTGTTAGTGAAAGCTAATAAAATTTGCAAGAGACTAGTTGAGCCCAATTTTCAAATTTTTATTTGTTTGTATTAAATTTTTTAGTGCAAAGTGCAGAAAATGCGCCAATTTTGAAGAAGACCGATTCTCCTGTTCAAGCTAATAAAAGTTTCATAATAAAAACTAGTTAAAAACAACTGTAGGGTTCTCCCAAAACAAAAAATAAAAATGCGTGTGTAACACCGTACACATGATAGAAGTGAAACATCTTAAAAAAGGTGTGAGTACCAGGTACCTACTCACGAAATTGGATGTGTAAATATATGTTTACGGATCGGCAAACCATTAGGCGATTGAGTTACATGCATTGGTTTCGTTAGAAATCAAACAATAATTTCATTTCATCTTATTAATTTTCTGATATACATATAATTTATTCATTCATTTTCCGGTAACACCACCTTATATGACGCTTCTAGCATCCATAGGACCGGGTTGTAATGGAAGTAATTGTATGTTTAACAAATAAATGAAAATGTTTGTAATGCAATCAATAGATCCTTACGAATTCGCCATTACCAAGGCACTAAGTAACGTACGCACTTTTGTTTGCAAAATGCATTTATTTAAGTTGAAAGAAGACAAATTCNTTTCGCGTTAATTGTAATCATGAAATGGTGTTCATTCTTTCAGTTTCTACTCAAATGATTTCATGAATTGGCCTACGTATAATGGTAGTAAATGACAGAATGAATTACAACAAACACATCCTTTTGACATAATGCAAGCCGAAAACGTTGGTTCAAATCAATCCGCAATCAAGTTGGACGTTTTGCCCACAAACATTGCAATTTTGCGTGCAGTCTCATTGTAAAATCTCATTTTTACAATTTCATAGTTTCGGCTTACATTTATAAAATTCAACGAAAGCACGTACCTATTTCGGCTGAGTTATCCATTTTCCGTTATTTAGTGTACGAAATAAACGCAAATTAAATGGGTTTGTACAACATGACCATTAATGAAGCGATAAGTTGTACAACTTGCCAGATAATCCAAATTTTTTGATCTTTCATACAACCAAGATATAAATACATTCAACAGTCCCACAAGCGGGGCAATCTAGAGCAAAACAACACCAAGTTGAACCAACGGTCGCTACGTTTATGGCTTTCTTTAAGAAACATCGGGCGAAAATTTCAACTGCTCCTGTAACACTACCTTATATAAGTTGGCCTTGCTATCATCCTCACATACATATCTTCATCAGAGTATACCAACGAAGGACGAGTTAATACAAGGAGATAGCGAGAGCACAAAATTACTCTAGAAAATTACACGCACAATGACAAACATGAACAAATGTACAACAAACACATACTTTTTGACAATCAGTACAGTTCGCATTTATTTCAACGAGCAGCTTATTAGATTTGCTTTCGTTTGTACTACATATGTGCATATATATGTAGATGTACACAAACATATGAGTAGTCCACTTGCAAACAGCGTTATGTGATTTTATAATAAAACGCCATAAATTTGAAAACACGACTACGACAACAAGTAACATTTAAATTGAANCTTTCGTTTGTACTACATATGTGCATATATATGTAGATGTACACAAACATATGAGTAGTCCACTTGCAAACAGCGTTATGTGATTTTATAATAAAACGCCATAAATTTGAAAACACGACTACGACAACAAGTAACATTTAAATTGAATCTTTTTTATTATTACCTGAAAATTTGGATCAATAAGAGCTTTATAAAATTGTAACAAAACATAACATGATATAAGATAATATTAACAGTCTATACGACTTAAAGCAGTTTTCTAAGTTCATCAGAAGATGTATACTTTCGAAAGATTATAAATAAGTATGATAGTGACTTTTGGAAGAAGAGTTAACATTTGATGCTATTTTTTTCAGAATGTAAAAAGATTTTGCACTGTGTTGTTGGTGGACATGCAACTACTTTAAATACTGGTACGTAATCCACCAAAAACTAAAAATCGAAAAAATTTTACATAGCGCACTTTGCAAGTGGACTACTCATATGTACACACACAAACATATGTACATACATACAAATATATATACAACCATTCAAACATATGTACATACATGAAAACATTGCTGTCCATAAGAACATACATATGCCCATCAGTCCATCAACGAAGCCCGTTTGCTTCATCATAAATATATCCATACAAACATATGTACATATGTACGAATGGATGTATACGCGAAGCACGCTTGTCATTTATACATATGTATTAGCCCGAACACAATGAAAACGACGAGCTACAAACCACAGCTGTCAAATTATTTTAACACGTACTCTTATGTAGATAATTATTTTGGCGACGACCGGGCTACGCGACGGCTGTGGTTGTGGCCAGATTAGATCTATTTCTATTTTTCTGGCGACAGATAAGGTTCTTCCTCTTCTTTTATGTCAAACTCATACAAATTCATGATGTCGCTGCCGCGTTCAAAGAAATCATGTCGCCATCGACAAAGCGCTTAGATAATAAAGATGACAAATTGGAAGCTGTGGTCGGTAGCTCGTCGTTTTCAATGTGTTCAGAACTTAAATTGCTTGGTAGCGGCAGAGCTGAAATGCGTAATGACTTCGTTCATACACACATATATATGTATACATATATGTATGTATACATACATACGTGCATTCAAACATACATATGTATATACATATGAACGTACTCGTACCCGTCATGCGTCGCTTTATTTCTTTTTTCCTCTTCCCTATACTACCAATATCTTCCTTCTCACTCATGTAACGTTTTCAGTTTTAAAAATATCACTCTCCATTTTTGCGATACCGCCGTCTAAGAAGTTTCACTTCAAAAAATAAAAAGTAATAATTTGAAATGTTATAAAAAAATGTTTACCAAAAGTGATTTTTTGTTTTTAGTTTTTATAAAAATTTTTGGTATGCAGTTTTGTAGATTACTAAATTTTAGTATAATAAAGTGCAATTTCAAGTCGCTAAGAGTTCGCGTTGATTTTTAATAATTTTTTCGCTAACATTTCGAGCACATCCACATGCTAAATGGGAAACAAAAGCGTTTGTTATGTTATTAAAAATCAACGCGAACTTTTAGCGACTTATAACTTGCACTTTATTATACTAACATTTAGTCGATATCTATATCTATATCTATATCTATATCTATATCTATATCTATATCTATATCTATATCTATATCTATATCTATATCTATATCTATATCTATATCTATATCTATATCTATATCTATATCTATATCTATATCTATATCTATA
>NW_016180869.1:0-6542 GCF_001687245.7 Rhagoletis zephyria | reverse complement strand
TTACGACTAAACTGTACTTCTAAGGTATAAACAATTATATATAAGGGGTGTAAAGGAAACATGATTGCCTATTTATATAATTGATGTACATATGTACATACATATATACACATATTCAAGGCGAATGAATCCTCTATGTAGGCAGGAAATTGCATTCATTATGGCAAGCGAATAAAATTGTATGTCAAGTCTATGGAGGTATTCACCCTCGATTTAGCTTGCTGCCAGAACACTGCTGACTAGAGCTTAACAGGGAAAGGCAAAAAAACGGATTCAATAAAAACATTGAAAACATATACAAAAATGTTGAATGCCAGGTTGACGGTGTTGGTGTTTTTTGTTCGCAAATTTCCA
This sequence comes from Rhagoletis zephyria, assembly GCF_001687245.7. NCBI lineage: Eukaryota > Metazoa > Arthropoda > Insecta > Diptera > Tephritidae > Rhagoletis > Rhagoletis zephyria. Next base: position 6,188 of record NW_016180869.1, on the reverse strand, counting down.
ATTCTACTTGATGGGCTATCAAATTTAACTATGTATACGAAACAATATCTTCGTAAGAAAAATGTGACATATATTTGCACATTCATTCATATGTACTACAATCTATAAAGGTATGTACTTCTATATATATACATATGTATTTAGTATAAACGAAAGTCGAGATTATTTGCACGCGGTAATATCGAAAACTACTGAACGGATTTTGACTAGGGATGCCGAAAAAACATCGATGCATCGAAAATATCTTTGTTTTGCTTCGATGCATCGAAAATTTTGCAGTCGATGTATAAATAGTCGATGTATCGATGCATCGATGCAGCGACGTTTTCTGTAAACTGGCATCTATAGTACATCGAACCGCCAAACATCGCGCTGTCTGAAATTCGAAGAAAGCAAGATGGATCCGAAAAGTGTTGTGTGGGGATATTTTACAAAAGAAAATGAGAACTGTGCTCAATGCAATTTATGAAAAAAAAACAATTAAAAAGGCGGGCAATACCTCAAATTTGATGGGCCATATAAGGAATGTGCAAAAGGCAACTTATTTAGCTCTGTATAAAAAAGACAATTTGCAGCAAAGTGCGATACTTGCAGTGGGCAAAAAAATGGAAGCCAAGCCAAGAAAAAAAGAAGACGTACGAAAAGCAAACGAAGAAGAATTGATTTCAGCTAATGCCGCTACAAGCTCATCGTGCTCCACTCCGGCAGTGCCTCCTCCGCCGGCACGACCTTCTCCACTTGAAAAACATTATGAATATTTAAATAAAAAAATCAACACGTGAACACTTGTTTGAGTCACCATAATATATAAGTACATCAAAATAAAAGTTTGTTTAATTGTTTGAAATTGGGTTTGTTTTATTTCCATAGCGTAGGAAACCTTTATGCGTATCGATGCATCGACTAATGTCGATGTAAGTTTCGATGCATCGATGCGAAGAAAAACACCGATGTATTTTTGCCACTGGCATCCCTAATTTTGACGAGATTTTCTCTAATATACTCTATATCGATAGGAGAGTGACCTCTTTATTTAGAATTTAATAGGGTTACCACCTGCTTATAAACTATAAGATCCGCATCGCTCGTTGGATTATAAAAGATGAGGCGTCAAATGAAAGGGATTGGCCTCTAGAAAAGCACTAATGTTTTATCTTTTTGAATAAGGTAGCCACCTGTTAATAAAATTAAAATATACCATCATAATAAACGAAGGGATCAGTTCGGCACCGTCGCTGTCAAACGAAAAGACTTGGCCTCTAATAATAATGGATTTGTTTTCTGAGCAGGGTTGCCACCTAATAAAAAGTTAAACGATTTTCACCGTTCGTTGGATAACAAAATCAGATATCAAATGAAGGGGTATGGCCTTCGCATGAGTAGTGTTGCCACCTGTTGAAAAGTTCCTAAATTATCTATACATAGTATAAAGGAAAGTAGAGATTCTTTGAATGCGCTAATATTTAAAACTACTATAGCGTTGCAACCTGTCTAAAAAATTATAAAATCCGCGCAGTTCGTTGGATTAAAAAAAATTAGGTGTCAAATAAGAGCGATTAGTCTCTAGATAAGCATAAATGTTTTATTATCCGAGTAGGGTTGCCACCTGTTAAGAAAATTTCTATATTCAATCTTAATAAGCGAAGGTACCAGATCTGTACCATAACTGTCAAACGAAAATACTTAGGCTCAAGATGTGCAAAAACTTATTATTTTTTGAGTAGTTAAAGGTTACTATTTTATCCTAACATAGCATAAAACAAAAACCGACTTTTTTTGACCACGCCTATCTCTACTGTCCGGCCGCTGTTGTAAAGTGGTTGGCAGTGCACGCTAGCAGGGCCTGGGTTCAAGCCCGGTTTAACCAACCACTAACATGTCGATCCCTTACCGCCAAAATAACGTAAGCGAAATTTTTTTCAAAATTTAGTTTTTGATGCAGAAATATTCCGAGAGCATCTGGATGCATTTCTGCATCAAAAACAAAATTTTGAAAAAAATTTCGCTAACGTTATTTTGGCGGTTAGGGCTTAATATTATTACTAATCGCGAGGATTACTACACAGATTTGAACGAGATTTTGCTTAATATAATATGCATCGAAAGGGGTATTATCTTTAGTACATATAATTTCTATAGAGTTGCCACCTTTCTAAAAAATTATAAGATCTGTTGTTTGAAATTCAAAAGTGAGATGTGAAATAAAAAAACTTGCCCTCTAGATGTTAAATAATTTAACATTTTTTGAATAAGATTGCCACCTTGCTGAAAATACCATGATTTTCACCATTCATTGGACTAAAAAATGTGGTACCAAGTGAAAGGATATAGTTTCCAGATGTGCAGTAAGCCTTTTTTTAGTAGGGTTGGCACCTATTAATAAAATTACTACCTTACATAGAATACGTGAAGACATTTTTTGTTAGTGACATCACATTTGCACAGTTTATTCAAACTAAAAATAATGCGTTTTTCGGAGTGCAATAAAAATTATAAGGTCCGTTCGTTGCATCAAAAGCATTAGGTATCAAAAGAAAGTGCTTGGCAATTAAGTGTTCAATAAGACCAACTGCCAACTTTTTTCTCCAAATGCGTATATTTACATACTTACGCACACATTTAGTGCGTGGTGAAAGCTCGCGAATACAAAGCCGGCTGGTATATATGTATATGCATATGTATGTATGTGTTCGTCAGCTAAGTCCTAACTAGTTGGGATAACTATGATTTTCACTCCAAAAACAAATAATCATATATTTTTCGGTCATTAATTTCTGGCGATATTTAAAAACTTTTTGAGCATTGTATTCGTAGTAAATCTTTATCTATTTACTAGGGATGTTGCGAATGTGGACTTTTACACATCCACGGATATGAATGCGGACGCGTATGTCTAAAAGCTGACATCCGAATTTTGAATTTTTAAGATACAATTATGCAAATAAATTAAGTTAGGTAAATATAAAATGGAAAAGTTAGTAATTTTTAATAATGCTTATTTTATTTAGTAGATACTTGAATGTCAAAATTGGAGCATTATATTTAATAAAGAGTAATGAGAATTGCATCTGGGCTGAAAATGTCGGATGTATCCTCCTGACTTTCACCTACACTTGAGGAATCTGGCATAATGGGCGAGATCGTTGTTTAAACGCCGCCTACAAGCCAAACCAGATGTGTCGGGTTTTTCTAAAGCATTTTAAAAATAGTTCTTCATTCACATTCCTTTGGCTATTTCAGAATTTTGGGAACCGGTAACGTCAACAGCGCTTTTCGATTTTAGTATTTGTAATTCATTTTTAATGCCTTCTTCTGCTACTGGTTCGAAAAATTTGAGCTTGTAGCGAGCTAAATAGGTGGATATGGAAAATAAATTATTAAGGAAATTGATCTAAACGCGTAAATACCTCGTAAGCACATAAACCTCTTAAACTTACTTAATTTTGTTTGGAAAACCGGTTTATTTACGAGGTATACGTGGATATAAGGCATTTACGCGTTTACATGAATACTCTGAGTATTTTCCTGGAAACAAAATTTTGAACGAAATTCGGTTTTCAGAGTCATGGCTGGCAGCCGAATCGGATCAAAATATTGGTATTTTTTTTAGCAAAAAAAGTTTTTTATAAGCATTTGAATTATTGAAGAAAAAATACAGTTTTTTGAAATTTTTGCTAAAAATAAATTCCCCACTTGAAATGATTGAAACGAATATATCTGTGTGTGGCATAGGAGCTTATGTCGAAAGGCTGGCTTTAGTATAATGCACACACACACATACACAGCACACGATTGCGAATGACTCACTGGCGCCGAGCCGTTGAATAACTTTTGGCAAACTAAGGTCTCATCAAAAAATTCCTTGTCATTTAAAGAATAAAGGGAATGCCGCATTATAATAAAGCTAGATTCGCAACATAAGCTACTATTCCATATGAATGTAACGAATGTAAGCTACTATTCCATACAGATATGTAACGCCCATGCAACGCACATGCAAATTTATATACATTTATATAGAAAATATGTGCAACATTTGTTCAGTTAAACTTGTTTATTGTATGTTATTCAAATATTTCAGCAATTTGTCCTTATTATCTAAGGTATAAAGCCTAGTATACAGAAAAATTAACAAGTGATTCACAGCAAAAGCGCAAGGCAACTATCTTTACTCAGTTTTGAACTTTTAGGAGGTATATATCAAGAGGATTGTGGAGACTCCTTCGCTTTTAATAGCGATTTTCATACGTCTGGGAATGCTTTCTACTGAGTTTTCTATGATTTCGCTTGGAATATTACCCCATTATAATTTTGCTCACCTCCAAGGCTCTTCCATGTTACTGGAGCTCGCTTGTGCTATGCTAATCCTCTCTTGACCACAGCGCTCAATTTTTCGATAGATTTGAGGTCTGGAATTTGTGCTGGCCACCATGTTAGATGTTTTTCTTTGTATGGTGTTTTTGAAGATGTTGATAAGGTGTTTCCCAAAAATAGGCCTTTTTATCGTTTTGGAAACAATTAATTTTCGATCCATCGGACCATATTATCCCTTTTCAGTTCAAAAGCTCGAATTCTCGTGACTTTTACAAAATTTAAGTTGCAGCTTAATGGCTTGGGATGTTTTGCTTGCTGGTATTTGGTGTATTGGGTTAATGTAAAAGGTATAATGAACATATCCTCCAAACAAATTTGCCGGACTTTGTAGACAAAAGCGCAAACCTTGCGGAAGAAGTTGTTTGCCAGCAGGACGGAGATCCAAAGGATTATAAAAATATTCAACACCGCCGGGTGCTTGGGCAAAATTTTCCCAAATCCCAGACCTCAACGTCATCGAAAAATTGAGCGCTGTGGTCAAGAGAGGATTAGCATAGCACAAGCGAGCTCTGAGTAACTTGGAAGAACTTTGGAGGCGAGTAAAATTATAATAGGGTAATATTCCTTGCATTCCGTTGCATTCCTTCATTTTAGGTAACAAGTAATTTTTAGCAAAAAAAACCAGACTTCAATTCTCATATAAAAAAAATATATATAAACTGGTGAGCCCGCAAGGCGTCAAAACGCCAACATTTGATTAAATTTTTTAAACAGGTGAAACCCTATTCAATAATCTCTAAAAATATTCCTAATGATTAATCTAAACCATTTCTCAGTGGTGTTTTTAAAGTTTACGACATATAACAATACGACACTTACGACACCTTCGTGAATCCCCCAATAATTTCTTGAAGCTCTTTCAGTTGACATCCATCGCTCATATTTCATATAACTTGGGTATAAAATAGTTTAATTATACTTCTTAAATAGGTGGCAACCCTATTCAAAATATTTCCAAACTACTACCTTCTTAAACCCCTTTTATATGACACCCATATAGCGATACCTTACTCACTTACCAAATTCCTTTACATAATTAAAATTTAATAAAATTTTTTTTATATGTGGCAACCCTCCTATACGTAGTTAAGTTATAAAGCCTTTTCAAAACCATTTCGATTGTTACCCATATTTAATAATTGATTTAGCTTATTAATTAATTTGAGCTTAATTTCTTAACATTTTCTTTTCTTTTTCAAAAAAGTAAAACCTTCTTGAACATCCACACCCTAAGCCCTTTAATTTGGTACCTCACTTTTGAAAATCGAACGGACGGTGCGGATCTGAGGGCATTGATTAGTAAATAGCTTGAGTATAATTATTTAACAGGTGGCAACTCCTTTCGAAAAAATAAAACCAGTTTGCACATCTACAGGCCAAGCGCTTTAATTTGACACCCCGAACGAATGGCGCAGACCTTTTATGCGGCACAAAAAATGCCTTCGCGTGTTATATATATAGATATATCTCTTGAGCCACTGATCGGATCTTAACCAGATTAGTATGGGACCACCTCTGAGGTACTACCTTTCCGATGGAAAAATAATTATCGATTGACGTGGTCCAAAGTTATGTGGTAACATAAATAAAAAAATAAAAATAAAATATTCCGACGAACTGATAACCTTAAAAATGCAAATCATCTCTTGCCATGATAATTCAAAAATTCAAAAGAGAACATTGAAAAACGGTTGCATTCCTTCATTTTAGGTAAAAATTACATCGGAATATATGTGGGTCCAGCCAGACCTATGTGTTACTAATGTGATGTATTAATCAACATCTCTATATATCTAGCTTTATATATATGATAC
>NW_016180867.1:0-6544 GCF_001687245.7 Rhagoletis zephyria | reverse complement strand
CATCGGAGTGAATCTTCTAATCCTATTCTAGGGAGTCATAGTTTGGTGACCAGCTTTGAATAATTCTTCGATAAGGGTAAAATTTCTTAAGATTCAGAGCGCAGCCTGTATGCTCCTTATGCTATCACTACCCTCTAATCCAACCAGAGCCTCTGAAGCTCTTCTCAACCTCCTCATTTCAGGGCTTGTTCAAGACTATTTCTGGATCGCTTGAGACTAGTTGAGAACTATTTCGGGTTTATTTCGGGCTTAGATCAGGACCATTTCGGGATAGTTCACGAAAATTTGAGGGCCATTTTGGGACTATTTCAGGCACATTTCGGGACTAGTTTGGGATCATTTTCAGGACTAGTATGTGACCATTTTAGGACGATCTTAAGACTTGTTCACGACTCTTTTAGAAATTCTTCTGGACTACTTCAAGACAATTTTGGACTAGTTCGCGATCATTTCGGGGTTGTTCCGCACACAGATGCTTACAAATAAAACTTAATAAGTATCTGGTATGCACGCCTTTTTTATTCCGGACTATATTTCCTTGAATTTAACAGGTTTCAGAAATACTAAGAACTTCCGCTTGGACAACGCTTGCATTCTTACCCAGATATAGAGTATCGCCTAGCCCCTTGGAGTGCACAGTCTTTAACACACCGCAAACCCTTTTGGAGTCGTTGGTGGAAAGTGAGATAGCCTCATTATCGGCCACTCAGTCTCTTCTCAGTTCTCTTCTGGATGGGGAACACCGCAATTATTTCGGTGTGAATATTTATATGACTTTTCACTTCACTTCACGATAACGCAGAACGAAAATTGACCCCCTGGTGATGAAGATCGATAAGTATTAGATTGACGATGGAATGTAGGGCTTCTGTCGGGCAGAATCTTAGTGCACCTACTATTACTGCAGCGTGACAATTTTATTTGCGTCGAACATTGCCGCCTTAAAAAGACAAGTTCCTGCGTAGTATAAAAAATGGAAGACAGCGAACTGGTTGAGCTGAAGAGCAAATTATTTAGCATCTCCTCGTAACTTTCCCTGCAGGGTTGTTGTTGGTATTTACATTCAGCTGGCATTTATTAGTCTCTACCCACAAGCGTTTACTTCTGTCACCGCTGGTGCTTCCTTCCCTAATTCTTCTTTTACTTCTTCCTCATCTACTTGCATGACAGACACCTTCGCTGTGTGTATTCAACTCAAGGCCACCATATTATTAGTATTCCACCCAATTCACATTCAATTCGCACTTTCAATCGAATTGACATTGACGCATACGTGTTGCTTGCTTCTGCACTCCTCGTGCCCGCCTACTGCAATTCAACGCTCTACGCTTCGTATGCACTTCAATTTCATCATCATCGTCATCGTCGTCGCAACTGCTGCGGAACCATTACTATTTTCTTTGTATTCAACCAACTGATTGCACCCGATTGACTGACAGTCAGTGTCAGTGTCATTGGTTGTCAACACTATTGTTAGTTAGCTCGGTCACTGGCGTCATCAACTGTTTTCCATTGCTGTGCAAGTTGCATGAATTCATGTGTTAACACAGACACAGACACACACACACGAACACGCATGTACATATGTACATATGTATGTATGGATGTACATTAGGTTGGTCCATAAAAAAATCAACATATATACATAAATATTTATTTTGTGCGTAGAAAAAAATATTTTGGGTCCTCAACCAGGGTTTGAAAAAATTGTAATTAAAAAAATACACAAACTTTCCCAATTTCGACTTGAAATCTTTAACATTTGACCTATTATTGACATAATGTTCATAAACTCACTAAGTAATAGCTGGTCAAAGTAGAATTTTTTTGCGATTTAAAAAAATTAAATTTATTCAAACCCCTAGTAGCGACCCCAACTTTTTTTATTGTCTCATGTGTCTTTATTTTGTACGTAGAACAAAAGCGAAGCTGATGTTGATATTTTTTAAGCACCACCCTAATGTGCCAAAGTCCTTCGTTAGCAGAGTGACCAACAAATCTCAGTCGCCGCTTCAATTTTCTGCGCTACTCAAGCTTTCTGCATGCACCATTCATGCCAATCAAGCAAGCAACGACCATCAACTACAGCCACTCTTCGAGTCGTCCAACAAAAGCACTCTGTCAGTTTGTTTCTCAAGTACGCTGACTCCATATATCCATCCACCCATCCACACTACTAACTACGCTTTAGTCAGACATTGTTTGCTTTCATTTGCTTATTCTGCTCACGTAATGATGATAATAGTTCCTCTTCGCTTCAGCCGCTTTGCGCTCATCTAATGCCGCTAGAATTACTTCGATTTGCTATGCTCCAATGCGCTCTTCTATTTTTTTTTTTAAATTTTTTTTTGTTATATATTTTTTGTCATTTCCCTATTTTTTATACCAATCATTGGTTTTTATTTTCTTTTTTTTCCTTTCAGACTCTTTGGTTAGGCCACTTAAGCTGATGCTTTTGTGGTCCACTTTATTCTGTGCACTTATACCATTCTCTATTTCGTGCAATTCTCACGTACTTCTCCAGATTTACTTAATATTTCTTTTATACTAATGGAAATGGTTACATACATATTTACGTGTACATATGAATAGGAGACTGCCTCAAGCTTCATAAACAAAAAAAAATCAGACCTCCATTTACACACGAATCATAAAAAGTGGGCAATATTGTGCCAAAAACCAAAATATTTTCTTTCAGTTCGATTCAGTGTCATTCATATGAACATCTCTGCATTTATTCTAATGAATAACATGTATTTACTAGTGAACCCGCATGGGAATTCAAAAACTTAAAAAATATTCCAATTGTTAATCAGGGTTATAAGAGATCCGAGTGCCATATTACATCAAAACCGTGCAGCCGTTTCTGAGTGAAGAGCAGTCTCGCATAGTGTATGTTTTAATTTTCATCGAATTTCAAATCACCCTATACCGGTGAAAAAAGTTCTTAGTATAAAAAAATAAAACTTTATCATAGCATCTGACAGGCTAAGGCCTCGTAATTTGACCTCTCATTTTTGAAATTCCTTTTCAAAAGTATTCTCAAAACAAAATCAACAATGGCACACAGATTTCGACGCCGAATTGCTTCACGAAGCCATGAAGCTCGGCAAGTATGCGATTAATGAAATAGCCCAGGTCCATCCACGAGCCCTGAACAAGTTCGTCGAGCCCGGAGTAACACAACCAAATACATGGCAAGATATTACGTGCTGAGTTAGACCGGAGGACCTATCCGTAATCTTGAAGTTAATTATACTGAAGTTTGCACACCACTTAGGTCTTTAATAAGGAAATTCAAATTAAGACCGTGGTCGCGTGCAATGAGGGCTGAGCGGTCCTGTAGAACGATGGTTCCCAGTTATTTTGGTCAACCATAATATTTAACACCTGACATACTGCGACCCAAAGAGACACATTATTGCAAACCTCACAGAATACCTAAAATTTTACAGTTAGGTAACTCACATTCGGCAATTGACGTAGTAAATCGCATTGTATGCATATTATATAGAGCTTTATCCGCCAATCAAAACACTTGCGGTCCATCACCTCGAAGTATCATAAATACCTTGACTTAGAATTCTAAGAAGTGAGTCAACCTATGGTGGTAAGACGCTAGCTACAGAGTTTCCTAGATTGCCTTCTTGATAGTTCTAACCTTCTAAAGTCTGCACGTTGAATTGAGGTTCTTAAGTTTGATCATCCATGTTTGAACTCAGTGAGATATTGTCCCCAAGCTAGTTGAGCTGCCGTTCCAGTTTGTTCAATAGAGTTTGGCGTCTTTCTACTTACATACATACATATGTACAAACCCTAATGCCGTTTAAGGGATCTTCGGGCTGTCTTACGTGATATTGATATTCTGACCCAGTTAGTCCACCTACGAAGACATTCGTCATTCGCAAGTGGGGACGTCAAAAGCGAAAATATGTCAATTTTGAATTCCTCGTTAGCAGCTTGATGTTATTGGCATCATGACAAAGACTTTTGACCCTCAAATGATAATCTCTTCTCTGCGGACAATAGTGTACAGACTAGAGATGGGCACGGGACTAAATCATTTAGTTCCGATCCAGCCCATCCCGAAATTAAATTTTTAAGTCTCGAACGCCCATCCCGACGTATTTCAGAATTGTACCGCGGGCCCGGTCCGAAATCTTATACTAAGAAAAATTCACATGTATTTCAAATTAGTTTTAAATAACAAAAAAAAAATAATAAGTAATATGAAAGATCGCATCTCCGTTTTGTCATTTCGTCCCAATAAAATATAAAAAAGTGCATATTTCGCACATCGTTTTTAAGGAAGATTTTCCGAATTGGCTGAGGTTGCGGTTTTATCGGGATATCAGGGGAAGGGTTTTGGTCCCGTCTCGCCCGCAAAATTTCCGACATTCCCGATACCGCCCATCCGGGCCAATTTGAAATCAGTACCGTGGGTTCCGCGGGCACCGGTATCCCGCGTCCATCTCTAGTACAGACTATGCGCCTTCGGGGTCAGCAGCGCCTTAAAAGCGACGTCGGACGACGGCAATCATAATAACTAGCATGTTGCCATTCTAACAAATTAAGAAAGAAAACTTTTGATGAGAACAAAAGGAAGGGACTGAAAGCGATGGTGGAATCCAGAAGCAAGCAAGCAAGGCAGGTGTACGTACGCTCATTTTGATTCCAACTGAATCTTTAATCGGTGGTAATTTCAAATATTTCAGTTTTTATCTACGCAATCTCGTCCCCTCACTGCTTGAGTTAAATAAGATGACTCCCTTTCTTTTGGTGAATAGGATGATGATGAACTTTAGTGGGTTTACACGTAACACCCTTTGCAACACACCGTTCTTGCGTTCGATTTAGGGGTTTGGGAGCGGAAATCGAATGAAAATAATTGGTTTTAGCGGATAAGCGTGTCACAATAACGATGGTTTTTATTTCTATAAAAAAGAAGCATAAACAACGCCATTCTTTAGTTAGATTTAGCGCTGCATACAGTCTGGATTAGAGGATGTGTTTTTATGTCCATAAATCAGAGTCGCTGAAATTTTTATCTTTTCTGTATTTTCAATGTTTAAATTGTATAAAATTTATATAAATATGTATTTATGTTTGTAAGTATAAGTGCTTTCAAGAATACACAATTCCCTCTCTCACCCTCGCAGCTATAGGTAGGTACCTAAAAATGTTTCACGGTCTATTGAGTTCCAGTATCATTTAATTTGCGAACCTGTTGATTTTCACCAATGCCGTTGGTTGGTTCATTTTTGTCATTTTGTCATATCATGCCAGCGCAAGACCAAAGATCTTTGGCACGCTTGTTTTGTTTTCCTGTTTTATTTATGCTTTGCTTATTTGCTGGTTATATTTGCTATTGACGCAAAAAAAAAACCGAAAGCACCGTTGATTGTTGATTTTTTTTTTTTTAATATTTATCAACCTCACTCACAGGCATTAAATACATATACATACATACATACATATTTACATCCCAACAAGCATTTCAGTAAATGTTTTTAAAAATAACTTAAAGTAAGTTTGCTATAATAAGCGTTAAATAAGCATTTTTAATATTAAGCTTATTAAAAGTTTTTTCAAATAAACCTTTAATAAGATTTGAGATCGAAAGTTTATAAATAACTTAAACCTATAAATGAAATGCAAATGCCAACGACATGAAGTAGTAAATATAAAATTTTTTCAATCGTAAGTGACGTGTTTACGTTTTTTAAAATATATTATTAAAAGAAAAAATTAAATAAAACCAATGCGGTAAAAAAAAAAAATCCAATCCAGGACCCGCTGCGCTAATCGGTGGAGCATTCGAGTCTTCAAATGATGAGTTCCCCTTATCCTTTTTTAGTTTAACATTCAATTAAAAATGTATTAAATTTTTTTCAGAAAAGTTCATCAATGAGAATGGCGGCGATGAAGCGGAATATATAGCTGCATCGATGTCGTTTTTCCAATTTGCCAATAACCGAATGTAATTGAAACCACGCAACAATATGTAATAATTAACTTTTTTATGCTTAATTTTTGGTTATCGTGAATTTGTATGCTAAAATGTATATTCCCTATTTATATTTTCGCGACTGTAGATGAGTCCGCCGCATTTCTTTTGGTTTCTAGATGTTAAGCAATCTATGTATGAGTTTTTAAAGAAATATCTTTAAATAAAGGGTTATAAAAATGTTTATAAAAAGCTTTCTTTTGAAAATTTTTAGTAAGTTTATATTCATACGCTTATAAACAACTGTTTTTGAACCTTTATTATAAGTTTACACTTTTAGGCTTATAAAAAGCTTTCTTTTGAACATTTATTACAAGTTTATATTTCTATGCTTATAACCGATGTTCCTTTTCGATTATATTACGCTTACTTTCAAGCGTTTTATAAACAAAAAATCAACGTTTTGTAAGCTTCATGTTTATAATTGAAAACTTAAAAAAAACTTTCTTTAAATTTATTTTGCTTGTTGGGATGCTGTTGTTGTTGCTATTTCGTTACATAAATATTTATTTTCGGCCATAAAAGCAAAAATAACAA
>NW_016180865.1:683-6544 GCF_001687245.7 Rhagoletis zephyria | reverse complement strand
AGCTTACTGGAAAAACGATAATGAGATTGATTACTTCGATAGCTTTGGAAACTTACAGCCTCCTAAGCAAATAATAAAGTATTTAGGAAAAAACATTATATATAACTATAATAAACAGCAAAGCTATAATTCATATAATTGCGGACATTTATGTTTAAAATTCTTATTATCAAAATAAGCGAGTAAATATAAAACCTTCTTTTATGTTCAAAATAAATTTTATTTGTTCTCATCATCAACAACAACAGACCTTTCCATTCATATATATGTTTATATACACATACATATTAAATACTTAGCAATTAACTATGTGAACATTATTAACACACTTTTCTAGGGGTGGAGCATCTATATATGTATATACATATGTATGTATGTATGTTTGCATATAGATGTATGTATGAGAATACGTATGTATATATGTATACCAATCCACCTTACCAAATTTCGACATATAAACCACCTTGTATCAGAATTCTTGGATTTCCATCAGCGGAACACCCTGTGATCGGTTCCCGTTCCGGACTCGATTTGTCACCAGCGACATCTTGCGGCTTTTATCTGGGTTCTGAACTTGGATTATCGGCGACATCGTGCGGCGGAGCAGCAAAGCTTGCGGCAGAGCACCAGCAAACCGTATAGCGGTTCTGCACCGGAGCAACAGCAAACCATATGCCGGTTCTGGACCAGTGCAAGCAGCGCTGCTAGCAGCAGAATCTGGAGCACATCGCAGCCTTGCGAGAAATAACTCGGGCACAGTCGACACAATGGTCGATTTCATTTTCCCTTCTTATAATCATCGCCGTCGGCTCCGCTGTAATAATCATCATTTACAAATGGCAACAGAGACGGCAAAAACGCTGCTGTAGTAGAAAGAGTTATAAGGGTAGCTGGGGGCAGCTCAATTTTACAGGGGGAGTAGTTAACACCTGCTAACGCGCTCATGGGAAACATTCCGTTCTCATGTAAAATGCTGACGCTATGTTGCAAATATGCGCGTGACAAAAATGAAAACAACGGCAGTAACGGAGTAGCGATCCACCTGCAACTGCAGTCGCTGCAACTCACAACAACAACGAAAGCACTAGCAATAGCGAATTGGCGATCCACCTAAAACTACAGTCGCTGGAACAACAACAACACCAAAGATAGCAACTACTACAGTCTCTGCTACAGTTGGGATTAAGTAGGGTAGAGTAAGCTTTGTCTTAATTCTAATATTCAGTCTTTTGACAGGCTCTTAGCTCGTTACTACCGCATATGCGGAGCAAATAATGTTACGATCAAAATAGATATCAAACCTACATAGTAGGTAGTGTTATTATTTATTCGGAACCCGAAAAGAATAACTTATACCGCCGAGATTTTAAGCAGAGTTCCCAGGTAGCAAACTATAATTCTAACCTAGCTGCATAGCACGTTAAATGCATCGTATTGAAGGCGATTGACTACTCTATGTATGAGCTAAGGGACACGAATGGNCGTTAAATGCATCGTATTGAAGGCGATTGACTACTCTATGTATGAGCTAAGGGACACGAATGGGAAGAGAATCGGGGTATACCATGCTAAAGATATATTTGTAGCATAGCTTTCATGTGTACTGTCTAATGTGTTGCTGTACTGTATCCATGCATGTGTGTAAGTATGTTCTGCCTTGTCTATAAGTAGGGGTACGGTTAATTTTTTTATTATCTAACTATTTATGTATATTTGTTTTACTTGACTATTTTTATTTATTTTTTTATTTACGTATTTATTTTCTTATATATTTACGATTTTTTTTCGATTTTTTTTTCTACTTGACCATATGTCCATAACTCCTGTGATATTTTTTTTACTATTTGTGATATTTTTTTAATTATTTATTTTTCTTTCTTATTTATTTATTTATTTATTTTTTGCTTTTTATTTATTTATTTATGTATTAATTTTTCGTTATCACTTCACTATGTTGTTATTTATTCTGTGATATTTGGTTTACTTAGTCATTTATTTATCATTTTTGTGATTATTTATTTTTCATTTATTGACCATTATAACGCCCCGTTAGTTACCCGATATCTGTGATATAGGATTAGAACTTGTTAGTAGTATTGTAAAGTATTTGTGTGTAGAAAGACAATCATTTAGAGCATTAGAAGCCCTGCTGTAGGTAGTGGGTCGAAGCCATACGTTGGGTGGTACAAAAACAAAGAGTCTGACTGTGTTGGTGTGAGTGTTTATCCGCCGGATGTGAAAGTAGCTATAATATCAATGAGCCACCCAAAGTGAAAGCCAAAGGAGCGCGATTTTTGATAACCAGGCGGTTCGATAAGGCAGTTTAAAGCGTCTGTGCAGGTATATGTGTTAGTATAGCTTCTAGTTGAGTAAGAATTAAACTCCGTGGGTTTGCGGCTTACTGGTTGAGCAACTTCTTCGACTTGATCAGCGCTAANTGTTGGTGTGAGTGTTTATCCGCCGGATGTGAAAGTAGCTATAATATCAATGAGCCACCCAAAGTGAAAGCCAAAGGAGCGAGATTTTTGATAACCAGGCGGTTCGATAAGGCAGTTTAAAGCATCTGTGCAGGTATATGTGTTAGTATAGCTTCTAGTTGAGTAAGAATTAAACTCCGTGGGTTTGCGGCTTACTGGTTGAGCAACTTCTTCGACTTGATCAGCGCTAACGGAAGCTGAAGAAGCTAGTTACTTGAAAATACGGTGTCGGTTAAACGTCGAGCGGTCGAAAGGTTTAGGCAATGTTATTAGTGCGGTTCAGTGCATAAAACGGTGCTAAATTAATATATATTAGAAATTATTATACATATATTCGGCAAACGGTCTATCCCAGTGCAACCAATGGGACTAATAAGGATACCACCACATATTCTACCCTCCAAACTTTATAATAACTAATAACACCTGGAGTTGAGGTAAGTTGTATTGGCATTTCGAGTTAAATTCGAAATAAAACGCGCGCTATCTACATATGTACATACATACGTGCGATTGGACTGACTTACCCGCACATGCATATGTATGTAGATTTGTATGGCCATCCACAGGAATATTAAGTACGTGTGTATTAATCAAATTTATCTCAAGGACCTCAAGGGGAAAAGTACTTCACCCCAAACGACACCGATTTTTTTTGTCAAAGACGCAATGACTGGGCATCCTGCCACAATGCCAGAAGCAAGCCTTACCATTACCGACACCAACCCTAAGTATGTGCATGAAGAGATTGAAAGTTGCATCCATCTTGAGCGGAAGTGGCACACGGGAATATGTGCACACACATACTCACATAAAGACCAGCGACGAACTACAATTTTATAACTCCTGAGATAAACAAAGCTAAGGGACACAACAACAAAGGGCAAATCAGCTGGGCAAAACATCGAATCGAGAGTCAGCGGGTCAACGCCCGCTGCACAAAAAAAAATATTACAGCGAATTTGAAGCGGATAATCTTCCAGCGTGGGAGCGAGCTGAATAGGGGAGAGCGGAGTTCTGGGCCAAAACAGCAATGCATACATACGTACCTTCGCGCGGTCAGCAGCGGCGCGATCGCCCCCAACGGCATCGAGAGCGACCAACCAACCACGGCGACCAACAGTGGAGCAGTAAGAAGGGCTACAGATTTGTTGTTTTTTTGCATTTGTATAGTTTTTTTTAGTTTTTGTTAGTAATTTTATGTATTATTATTGCTTAGACTAGGTATTTCAATAGGTTATTGGTTAATTAATTGAATTTCTTTGATTTCAATTTGTTTCATATTTTATTCATTAATTCGCTTCCAACTTTTGTTCGGTATTTCGGTTTAGTACTTCCTAGTTTATTATATTTCTTTTCCACCACATGATCTTTACATTCTTCGTAATATGTGAAATTGAAATTGAAATTTAACTTTAGTTTTACTTATAATTCGTACTTGTTGGTCTAAATTAGTTTTACTCAATATTTCTTTTATCTTATTTTTTTGCTTTTTACTTTTTTTCAACTTTTGATCATTGCGTTTTCTACTCGTTTGTTTATTCCCAATCCAATATTTGGTGTGGGGGTAACACTAGGGCATAAGAGGGGACGTGGGGGCGTAGACTAATGACNATCTTTACATTCTTCGTAATATGTGAAATTGAAATTGAAATTTAACTTAGTTTTACTTATAATTCGTACTTGTTGGTCTAAATTAGTTTTAATCAATATTTCTTTTATCTTATTTTTTTGCTTTTTACTTTTTTTCAACTTTTGATCATTGCGTTTTCTACTCGTTTATTTATTCCCAATCCAATATTTGGTGTGGGGGTAACACTAGGGCATAAGAGGGGACGTGGGGGCGTAGACTAATGACGGGGCCGGGACAGGACTGAGGTACGTGTCGACAAACGAACAATGTCAGTCTAAGGGGGCGTTGCAGAAACAATAGGAGTCGGTGCAACGCCCATGGCTGCGTATGAGATACGCAGAAGGGGAGGGATGACTTCACTTGACGGGACGGGCTTTTTATTTCACCTTTTTTTTGCTTCAGTACGCTTCTTAACTTTTTCTCCTTAGTTTTCTTGGAATCAGGAATGACGATCTTTTTGTTTATGTAGGGTGAGATGAGGCGGGTGGAAAACAACCCCCCCATCCAGCGAGCNGCATAAGAGGGGACGTGGGGGCGTAGACTAATGACGGGGCCGGGACAGGACTGAGGTACGTGTCGACAAACGAACAATGTCAGTCTAAGGGGGCGTTGCAGAAACAATAGGAGTCGGTGCAACGCCCATGGCTGCGTATGAGATACGCAGAAGGGGAGGGATGACTTCACTTGACGGGACGGGCTTTTTATTTCACCTTTTTTTTGCTTCAGTACGCTTCTTAACTTTTTCTCCTTAGTTTTCTTGGAATCAGGAATGACGATCTTTTTGTTTATGTAGGGTGAGATGAGGCGGGTGTAANGGACAGGACTGAGGTACGTGTCGACAAACGAACAATGTCAGTCTAAGGGGGCGTTGCAGAAACAATAGGAGTCGGTGCAACGCCCATGGCTGCGTATGAGATACGCAGAAGGGGAGGGATGACTTCACTTGACGGGACGGGCTTTTTATTTCACCTTTTTTTTGCTTCAGTACGCTTCTTAACTTTTTCTCCTTAGTTTTCTTGGAATCAGGAATGACGATCTTTTTGTTTATGTAGGGTGAGATGAGGCGGGTGGAAAACAACCCCCCCATCCAGCGAGCTAGCATGGGACTGCCACCATGCCTACAAACCACTTCGTGTTGTTGTTGTTGTTGTAGCGGCTACAACAACCCCGCCCATATCGGTTGATATCTCAGTCGTTGTCGTCCAGTTCCACTAATGGCAGCCCTAGGAAGCGTGCAGCCTAAAGGGTCGGCCCACAGGGACACAGCCGTTAGGGTTGTCGGCTTTTCCAGGCATGCGAAGAGATGTTTCGAGTCATGAGGGGCCTCTCCGCATGACACTCATTTGGCACATCCGCGTTCAGTCTGCTAAGGTATGAGTTTAACCTGCTGCAGTAGCCAGAGCGAAGTTGAGCTATTGTTGTTCTGTTATCCCGAGGCAGATGGAGCTCCGTCGCGTCAATGTCCGGTGTTTGTGTGCCTTGAACGGCATTCACAGGTCTTGAGTCTACATAACTCGTGACTGCGTCCCTGTGAATGCCGTTCAGGGCCTGCCTGTGAGCTGACGGATCCAGAGGTTTCTCAATGAACCTCTGGACTTCGTCCGTCAGTTCATATAGATGCCTCCTGACGTGCCTCGGTGAGGGCTCCTCTGCAAGCAGCTGTCTATTTGGGTGGCCACATCTGTGGCTCCCAACAAGAAACTGCTTGCAGAGCATCGTGTTGTGCTCCCTAATTGGGAGCATTTTCGCCT
>NW_016180865.1:336-499 GCF_001687245.7 Rhagoletis zephyria | reverse complement strand
CAGAGAAGGAGAGCAGGCTGTGGAATGTTACTCCGAGTATTTTGGGGTTATTCACCGTCGGAATTGGTGTATCATCGACGTGAATTCCCAGCGGTATTTTTATTTGAACCATATTATGAAGCATAAAATAGATTACTAAAGTATATGTATATTTAAATATGTT
>NW_016180865.1:0-201 GCF_001687245.7 Rhagoletis zephyria | reverse complement strand
ACTTCGATTTCGAATTGGAGATGTTGTGCTTTGAAGACATGAAAAACCCTTATATATGTATTGAAGATGAAGATGAGGGTCCCCGGTTACAGGTTTTCGGCATCCCAGTCAGAGCAGCCCATGCTTTTTTTTAACACAAAATGGGATGAAGAGGATGACAACATCAAATTTTTAGCAGTGGATGGAGTTGAAATTGAGGAG
>NW_016180863.1:2831-6545 GCF_001687245.7 Rhagoletis zephyria | reverse complement strand
CTGACCAAATACCAAATCAAAGACGTAAATGCATTCTTATGCGCATATACATACATATGTATGTAGTATATAGTTAGTTCGTCCAAGTGCATACGTAAAGTATACGCTCTGTTGTACATATGTACGTACATACATACATACATGCCAGAGCACCGTACGATTACGGTACATATGGGTACTTCCATTATGTCGAGCGTGACCCATTGTACACATTCAAACTGAAAAAAAACACCGTAATATAAAACCTTTTTATTTTGACAATAGGCTTAACTTATAGTTCTTAATTAGACCTATAATTGGTGCTAAAGTTGATTTTCGCCAATTTTTCGTTTTCAAGATAATTACAAAAAACCAAGGGGCATTCGCGCGAAACAAAAACATAAGTGTTTTTCGTGGCCAACAATTCAAATGTCGATTTCAGCGAAACCTGAGGAAATATTTCAATGTGACTAGTTTTAGAATGTTGTGCATTGATGTCTCTTGAAAATGGTTTTGATTTTACCCACAAATTGTTTATATTTTCTTAAAATTTAATTTTAATCACTGCCGCACGGGACCTGTCGCGCGGGCGTTTTTTTTCTATCGTGGTATTTTTGTTAAAATTGCTTTTGAACGAATTTTTGACGCAAATAAAACATGAATGTTATGTCGAATATACTTTATATTTTGACTTCGGCGCCAATTCGAGGTACAGTTTTTGGAAATCTATGACTTATTATGTTTCAACTGCATACGCTAATTTTGCACCAAATCTGGCCATAAATACGGTTTTATTTTTTGAAATATCTCGACCCTGGCGCCACCTGGCGAGATAATTTTTCTTACAAATGTTTCCGCGTACATATAGCAGTGTATATTGTAAAAAGCAGACAAATTGGCCCATAAATACGTTAGATATATGACTTTTATTTATTTAGTTTTTTTCGCTTAGACCTTCCGATGTGTCTTACGATTAAGTTGAAACTTGCTCCTCTGATGACTACCTCCATGCCAAAGTCGCATGTCGAAATTGTGAAAGAGTAGCCATGTAAGCGTCGACATCGTGGCATTATATGTTTACTAGTAGTTAGCAGTGCGCACTACCATTCAATAGGCCTGGGTTCCGATCAACATCAAATAATAAAACAAAAATAACAAAGGTTTTTCCAATAGCGGTCGCCCCTCGGCAGACAGTCGCAAACTCCCGAGTGTATTTGTGCCATGAAAAACAGCTTCCCATAAAAATAAAATCGCTGTTCGCCGTCGGCGTAAAACGGTGGATGCCTAGATCAAGAAGCACGCCACAAATCAGAGGAGATGCTCGGCCAACCATTAAAAATGTGTAAGCGCCAGTCTATTATTAGTTGTTATTAGCCCTGTTCGCGTACGCACTATCCAGTAAATCCAGTACTAATTTTACTGGTTTTTTACTGGATGTCGTTTTCGTACGCAAAAACTTGCAAGAAAATAGCAAAAGAGGGGTAATTGAGAGAGCAAAAATGACAGCTGAACTTGCAAGTTTTACTGGATTTTTACTGGATAAATTTTTACTAGCAACTATTTGCTAGTAAGAAAAACAGCTGATGGCATGATGCTGATTGTAATTCATATTAACAAAATAATTGTGTGTGGTGCTTTTAGAGTGGCAATTGACAAAATAAACCTATTTAAATATATAATAAGATGGAGAATACTAGTTTTCTAAGAAAATTGCATCGGAAAATAACAAATTAATCAGCTGTTCATAAAACTAGCAACTTTTTGCTGGTTTTGCGTTTTCGTACTTTCTTGCATATTTCACTTATTGGGAGTAAATATTGGCTTACTCTCCGAAATTTGGTTACTGGCAAGTTACTGGATATTTTTTGCTGGAGAATACGAAAACACTACTATTATCATGTAATCGTGCAGTGCTCTAATATATTATGTACATACATTCATACTTATGTACATATTTTATAACATTGAGGAGCATACCATAACACAGTGCTGGACTCATGATTTGATACCCCCTGCAATTGTTCTTTCAGTAGAAGAAAAACTAGTGACAATAATGTAATCAACATCAAATATATGTACATATTTCAAAACAAGAATTTTGAGTGCTTTACACAGCTCTTGGTACATACATTCTGATTTTGGTTTATTGCGTTCCTGCGCGGCCTTTTTTTTTAAATATATTTTTTGTTTTGCGAAACTCAACTCATAGAGATTGATATAAAATGCGATGCCATATGCACAAAAGCGATTATTTCATGTACGAGTGGCATTTAAAAATATCCTCAATCGCGTTATTTCGTTTAGTTCGATTTGTCGGACAGCGCGCCCTGGCGCTAAACATCTGGTTTATAAATTTAATTGGAATTTTATTACACTTGTACGAGTAGATATAAATATTCAGTATTGCGTTAACTTTGTTCAATGAGATATTATAAAGACGACCTTGAATTACGTTTCACTTGCAACATTTCACTCTCTTGCTGCAATTTATTTACATAAATGTCTTGTAGTTGGACATGGCGGCCAATTTAATAAACACTTTTCATTTCGAAAAAATTTTCATATATATGTATGTATGTATGAACTCGTAAAACTACGTATGTATGTAGTATGTATATGTGGTAAATTTGTTCGTTGTTTTATTTCTGCAAATCAAAAATTTAACGACGTTTTCCATACATACATACTTACGCTTACACGAGGGCAGAACGATAAATGCCTCAACTGCCAAATATTGTGCGGCGCAATCTATAAACTAAGTACGTACTCGAACATACATATTGTATGTATGTATTTGGGTTATTCTACGAACCGGAAATATTTTGTTTCTGTATTTTCTTTTTCAGCTGTTTGACAGTTTACCGCCTAAAATGTCACATCAAAAAAAAATAAAAATAAAAAATGCATGCAAAAAAATATGTTTGCGTTCATTTATGTTTGAGAAATACAATGACGTGACGATCTGGCAAGCCTCGATTCTCTCACCGCTCTTAATTTCCGTAAGGCCGTAATTTAAGAATCTAAAATCTACAGGTTTTTAAGTTGCTTACGCTAAGTTAAGTTTTAACTAACAGAAATTAAATCTAGACTAACCGAGCTTTAAGTAATAGCTGCGAAAGGCTTAAATAAGTCGAAATATGGCGGGAACAAGTTATAGCGGTGAATGAATACGTTGCCTGTTATGGCGGTTGCCTTGACTGAGTGGTTAGAGACGCGTACTGACGTTCTGTATGACCTAAGTTCGATTTCTGGTTCGAGAAATATAGGCAAAAACAACAATTTGATGGACATATAACACTAGTCTACAAATTTCAACTTTTTTTCTGCGAATAAGACGGGACCTGGTGTTTCTGAACGGATTTTTCGTGCTGAACACGAATCCGGGGTCAAAAATGTCCTATCACGTCACGTTTTCGAGAAAAAAGGGGTTGAAACCCCTAAAAACAGCGTTTTTGGCCATTTTCGAAAAATTATAGAGCTGAACCCTGACGTGGTACAAATTTTGCATATATCAGAAATTAAAGGCTAAACCGTGCCCTTTCGAATGAGCCCTATGCCGAATTGATCGCGTGCACCCTTAAAGCAGGGGGTGTATTTGTGTTTAGGGGTGCAGGAAAAATTGATCACAGAAAGAATTTAATCTTAAACGATCATAGAAAATTAATAATGCCAAGGTTTTAACTATATTAAAAGTCGCTGATTACGAATCTGCAGTTAGATTTTAAAAATTTAAGA
>NW_016180863.1:0-2360 GCF_001687245.7 Rhagoletis zephyria | reverse complement strand
CCAAAAACGCTGTTTTTAGGGGTTTCAACCCCTTTTTTCTCGAAAACGTGACGTGATGGGAAGTTTTGGACCCCAGATTCGTGTTCAGCACGAAAAATCCGTTCGGAAACACCAGGTCCCGTCTTATTCGCAAAACCCTTGTAGACCAGTGTAATTAATGTGAAAGGCAAATAACTCTATCAGTTTGCCCTCGTATATGTGTATGCATGTATCTACATGTAGTATATGTATGTACATAGTATCGTTGTAAATTAAATGTTTTGCGATGTTTCTTATTCTAAACTCTTGTGCGAGCGGGACCTACGCTGGCCGGGATGCTGTTATTACATTTTCGACTATTGTTCTTTCTTTGTGGTTTAACCCAGTGGGAAAATGGGAATGCATTCCTTTTTTTCTTACTGTACGATTAATAATTACATTTTTTAATCGCTAATCGTCGGTTGTCACTACGATGAACTAATTTTAATCATTAATCGTTAATCCAATTAAAATGAAAATCTGATTAAGTGGCCTAGTTTGTCCGAATTTGAAACCAAACACCAGTTATAGTTATTATTTTGTGTTTCACGCTTATAAAAATCAGGTAATATGTATATAAAAAAATTATAATCATTGTTATTAGTAATACATAAATTGGGAATTCTTACAATCCATTGCACATGCGCAGAGGAATATTAATACCTAGTTTGCATAACGTCTGTTAGAATAGAACTTAATGAAAATGCACACCAACTTGCTTAGACTGATGAGGAAGAAGGACCTAGCCATACCCGATTAACTGGCCTTGTGTGCACGGGAAAATTTCAGCAAAAATTAATTAATCACCAAACCTACTTAATAATATTGAGGGTTAATGATTAAAAATTATTTTTTTTATTGATTAACTATTCAATCAGATTAAAATTAATCATGATTGACTGTAATCGGATTGAATTAAATCGAATTACTTAATTGATTTAAAAATCAATCGATTAGTGCCAATACTGCACAATGGGCCGGAAGACTGAAAAGTGGCCAAAAACCAATGTTATTTAAAAGCTTAAAACAATAAACTTATTTAATCTAGATACCCTAGAGTATGCAAAAACAAAATATTATGACATTTGAAACATATGTACATTAATAAAAGTCAGCGGATATTTTGCGCTTTTTGTAATTATGTAATTGTTAAATTTTCCAGAAAACGTATGTTCGTCTATGAAAATGCACGATACACGGCGTATGAGTAACCTTTCTTTCTGGGCATATCTATATGTACATTCTTAGTATAAAGGAGAATCTCAAAAACTACTGAATGGATTTGGACGAGATTTTCTCTTATATATATTCTGTATCGACAGGAGAGTGACCTTTTGCATTTGGAATTTCCATAGGGTTGCCACCTCTAAGTGTCAAATGAAACGGATTGGCCTCTAAATATTTAATGTTTTATTTTTTTTGAATAGGGTTTCCAACTCTTAAGAAAATTACGATATTCAATCTTACCAAGCGAAGGTATCAGTTCTGCGCCGTCACCTTCAAAGTCTTTTCAGACTTAGCCTCCAGATGTGCAATAATGTATTATTTTTTCGATTAGGGTTGCCAACTATTTAAAATTTATAAGATATTCACCGTTTGTTGGATAAAATAATGGCATACCAAATGAACGGGCATAGCCTTCCTTACATAGTGTAAAGCAAAGTCGAGATTTTTTGACCACGCTAATCTCGAAAGATTTTGTTAATATAATCATCTTTGGTACCTAGAAATTCTATAGGGTTGGCCCCTGTATAAAAAGTTATTCCGTTTGTTGAATTATCAAACATGAGATGTCAAATGAAAGGGATTGGCCTCTAGATGTTCAGTAATGTATTAGTAGTTAGTTCAGTGGACTTAAAATCAGGTACGAAGTGAAATTATAATTATTAATTTTAATTAAATAACACTGGACCACAAATTTCAACTTTTTCTCTTTACCAGAAACGCCGTTATGAAATTCTTATGTAAAATCACCCCCTGATTCCGAAAATCAAGGTTATTTTTAATTCTATGGACCCGTTTTTGAGATATTTGCAATTTACCGTTTTTGCAAAAAAAAAAAATTGGGTCCACTTAATCATATATATCTCAAGAACGAATTAAGCAATTCCAAAACGGTTCAAAGCTTTGAAAAGGTAATAAAATGTTCTATAAACTGTACATACAACACTTTTTGCTAGGCCCTATAGATTCAAAGATAACGAGCAATCATTACCGATTTTTTAAATTTTTTTTGTAAAAAATTAAAAAAAATTGTACTTTGCGGGGAAGGATCTCGAAAACCTTTTATTTTTTTGCAGATTTTTTTTTCTCCCTAAGCTCTGTTGTATTACAAAAAAAAT
>NW_016180861.1:3780-6546 GCF_001687245.7 Rhagoletis zephyria | reverse complement strand
ATGTGATTTAGTAGACGAGGTGGTTGTCGCCAAAGTTCTTACCACTGACCTTTAAAGTTGTCGTCGTCCGTATCAGTGGTCATCAGACGGCCACCACTTCTTTAAAATCATTTGCCTCGTTAAAGCTCGAATTAGGAGCAAATTGACACTTGACAGCAGCAGCAGCAGCAGTGATCGGTATTAGTGATCAGGTACCTTTGATTAATGCAAGCTGATGGAGGAAAGCAGGCAGTCCGTCAGTTATCTGATGCCGCCGAATTATTTTTGCAAAGAGCAAGTTCAGCTCGATTTGACTTTGATTTTGAATTTGAAACAAAAAATTGTTAACAGTTCAGCTTTCTGCCACCAGAGGGAGTATGCAAGTGGAAGTGGGCGAATTTTTATTTTGCGTTCTTTTTCATTGTTTGCTTTTGCGCCCTTTCATCCAGGCTGAAAACCTGTAAAGTGAACCTGAACTGATTGTTTGAAGAATTGAACAAAGTTCCCTCTTTCGATGGATGGAATGGCTTCAACCTGGAACAAAACCATTGGGATCATCATCCTCATCATCCTCCTCCTCCTCATCACCCCAGCACCTGGACTGATTTCGAAGCCGTGGTCGCCGTGGTCAGCTCGTCAGACTTTTTCAGGTATGTTTACCGTTTTTTCTCTTTCTTATTTTCGTCTGTTTGTCATTTTGTCTATGTGTCTGTTTGTCATTACCTTCTTTACTGCGGTGATCAATTCACCCTTCTTCCCACTCTCTGTAATCGATAGACAAAGTGGTTGTGATGGTGGTGGTGGTGGTGGACACTCAGAGAAGGATGTTTTTCTCCGATTCTTTCAATTTGATGGGCAACTGTTGTGGTGGTGATTGCTCGCCTCTCTTGAAACGATTGCCACTGAGACAAAAGTGCGCCCCTTTATCGCTACTTTGCATCTTTCTTCTCTGTCTACTTTCTGTTCAAGTTCACCATCATCATCTGATGATGATGACGACGACTTGTTCTGCTTAATTGCTGTCATTGGCCATTTGCATTTGCCTGCCTTGCTTGTGTCTAGTCATGAATTTTCCGTCGTACTCTATGCNGCGCCCCTTTATCGCTACTTTGCATCTTTCTTCTCTGTCTACTTTCTGTTCAAGTTCACCATCATCATCTGATGATGATGACGACGACTTGTTCTGCTTAATTGCTGTCATTGGCCATTTGCATTTGCCTGCCTTGCTTGTGTCTAGTCATGAATTTTCCGTCGTACTCTATGCCCTTTTCAGCATTGCTTCACTTTGTTTCATGCACACCTGCACACTCAGCTGCACGGAAGAAAGACATTATTATTCGAAGCGAGTTCAGTGATTCGGATCTCTTTCTCTCTCTCTCTCCTTAAATGTCAATAATTGATTTGTTAATTGTTTACGGCAAAGGAGAGCGAGATGTAATGATGACCAGAACAGAGAGCATTGCTTACCATTATTCTCCTAATTACCACCACTGACCATGTCCATCACCCCCAATCCTTCTCTCTCTTTCTCACCCCTCTATTACCCCTTCACATCATCTCACCCTCTATCATTAGCATCCACTGCTGCTGCTTCGGTCGAATGATATAATTATTACATAATTCAGATAGCACTTGTAATACTAGCTCATCATCAGAGTCAGAGAGGGAGTGAGGAAGTTGCAGGTTTTGTTTTACATGACAGTCAAAAGTACTCTCTCCCTCTCTCTCCTGCTGGTGCATCAAAACAACAAAAACTGCACACAGCAAACATGACATCACTTGTCGAATGATCAGTGCCAGCAGACCAACCATGGACTGACAGACAGAAAAACCGTCCACAGCTAAAACGTAATTACAGGGCAGTAGGCATGTTGAGAATTGTTGTTTCACTGAGAGAGCAGTGCAATCCGCCTGCTATTCTCTCGCTCTTCCATGCAAATGCTCACACAGCAGTCTGACTTTTTTTATGCAAATGGTAAGCTCTTGCTGTTTGTTGCCATTCCGTATGTGCGTGTCTCCGATTGATCTACCTGCTCCTTCATTTCCTTCCTTCCTCCAATGTTGGAGGATACCCCTTTGGATACCTGCTGCTGCTGCTGCTGATGGTTCTCGATTAGTTCTGTCTTGTCCTGTACTTTGCCTGTGTACCTCTTCTGTGTTGTTGCACGCAACCGGTGAAATGAAAAGTACCAGCCTGAATGGCATTTGCATATGTTTTCGCTCTTTCCTGGCTAATGGCTGTTGTTTTGCCAGTCAGTGGTGGTCAGTGACTAGCAAAACGGGCTTTTTAGGTGCTCACCCGAAACATTGCTCAAGAAGTAGTGGTGTTTTTTAGCCACTAAACATTTGCTACTTTCTACTGATTTTTGCAGTCGTATGTAAATTAGTGTCGCTTGACACGCAACTGAAAAGCAGGTGAAAGCAGGTAGTGCCGATTACCGGTGCTCTGACGAGGTCCAAACTCTGCTGTTTAGTGATTGTCGTCCTCGTAAACACAAACAGCCCGAAACTGGTCATTTAAATTAAATGGCCTTTTCAATAATGTGGTCAGTTGTGGTGGTTTGTCCCACTTCTGCTGCTGCTGGTCATCAAGAGGTCCAATTGCCAAGAGCCTCAATTCTCTCTCTTTTTGTTCTGACTGTTTGACTGACTAAATGTTCCCTAGTTGCACTGCAAATTAAGTGGTCCTCTTTTACACTGGCTTCCTCTCCTCTTCACTTCTCTGTCAAATCAGTAGCCAAACTACTAATTACCTAGCTTCCTTTCCCTCTTCCTCTCTCTCTCTCT
>NW_016180861.1:0-3698 GCF_001687245.7 Rhagoletis zephyria | reverse complement strand
TCTCTCTCTCTCTCTCTCTCTCTCTCTCTCTCTCTCTCTCTCTCTCTCTTTCGCTCTTGTCCGCGGAAGAGCTAATTAAAAGCTATGCAAATGAGTTGTGTTAGACAGTCGTGAAAACTGCTAAACTGTCAACTGCTTTGTGTGTTCGTGCTGCTGTGTTGGACTTGATTCGAAATTGCCCAGTCGTTGGACTTTTTTTGCTGCTGTTTAGACTTTTCTCTGTGATTGTGATGATCTTGATGCTGCTGCTGCTTGTAATTAGCTAATTAATTCTGCTGTTTCTGCTGCTTATAACGAGCTGACAATGTGTAGCGAGAGGTGTCGAGAGACTTTTTCTTTCTATCTCCTTCTCGCCTTTATCAGCTTTTTCGCCTGCTAATTGTGCGTGACCACAGCAACAACTTTGGCCTCAGCACCAAAACGGCTCCTTCGTCACCTCGTTTCCACAGTTGTTTAGCCTACTAGTCTCTCTCTCTAGACTAAACTGTGGAGTTGGCGCCCAAATGGAGCGAGTAATCGTCGTCTTCTGTCGTCCACTGCCTCTTCGTCATCATCAGCAGCGGCAGTGAATCTCTCTCTCTCCAGTGATCGATCTAATTTGGTTTTATTGCTGTTGCTGTGGCTGCTGTTAGTTCGATGATGATCAGCGATGGTGATTATTTTCGGCCCTGTCCGTCTTTTTCTTCTTCGTTTTCTTGTTCTTTTTCTTCCCGAAGGCAAGATTGGTCGTTTTGCCTCTTCTTCTTTTTCTTTCTTCTCCCATCCATCTAAAAGTTCTCCTTAGGTGATGATGCGTCAGTCAGTCAGGCTGACTGATCAACTTGACGGTTTTCTATTTCCTTTTTGTCTTTCCTCTGGTCAGTCTAAATAAAAGAACAAGCGCCACTGGTAGTAATTGGTCACTGGAGGAAAAAGTGGTGGCTTTGGCTAATCTAAATATTCAAGGGCAGAAGAGAAAATGAGAGGGACACTTGATCGCATTGAAATGCAACTTTACAGTCCGATTTGCTGCTGCTTCTGTTCATCGGCTGTTTTGTGACACTGACGGCACACTTACCAATTACCATCAGCTTGTGCCTTTGCGTGTGTCGTTTTTTCAAAGTGCCTCTGTCGCCTATGCAAATGATGTGGCCGCTGATTTCAGTTTTCAGCTCAGTTCAGTCAATGGTCATCATCATCATCATCATCGACTTCTGCTGCTGAACTGAACTGGACACTGCAAACTGAGTTGCCTAATTGCCAGGTTCAGTGTGTGTGTGTGTGTGTGTGTTT
This sequence comes from Rhagoletis zephyria, assembly GCF_001687245.7. NCBI lineage: Eukaryota > Metazoa > Arthropoda > Insecta > Diptera > Tephritidae > Rhagoletis > Rhagoletis zephyria. The sequence continues at coordinate 2,426 of NW_016180861.1, read as the reverse complement.
TCGCGGTTACGGTGTCTTGATGTGTGTTTGTTGCTTGTCGTTTGCTGTTTTTTCCACCGAAGAAACTGGAGAGCCTAGCCCCTGAAGGCAACAGCAGCCAAGTGCCTCAGTGTGTTTTTTGTTTCCATCGATTGGCATCATGTGGCACTCTCTCTCCTTCTCTCTCCAGTCTGCTCCCATCACTTTCGCATGTGTCTGAAACAGTGGTGGTAACATTACCAAACATTTGCATATTTTGCTCCTTTTCCCTCCCCTTTCTTTTTCTTCTTCGCCTTCTTTTTGGCCATTTGCTCTGTTTGTTTCCTTTTCCTCCAGTGCATCATTGCCAATTAGCATCAGCAGCAGCAGCAGCAGTGGTGTAATCGGCACTGGTCACAGCAGTTTAGCAGTGGCAGTGGCAGCAACAGCAGCACACGCACCGATGCCATTACACTGCCTCAATTTGATTAGTGTGCTCACTATGTAAAGTGGTGGTGATGGAAATGGTGATGGAGATGATGATGTCCTCATCCATTCAGGTTGCTGAAGTTCTTCTTCTCACTTCACTCCGCTCTCGGAAAGTGCCGATGACCGTTGTTTTGCCGCCTGTTTGCTGATTCCGTTGTGTCTGTCTGTTCTGTCTGTCTGAAGTGTGTTGGGAGCACTCCTTTTGCATAAGCATGGACTGTGCAGAGTAATCGATCAGATTTGATGCTGCTGCTGCTGAAGGACCCATTTCGATGATCGAATTTTGTTTGTTTGTTTGTTTGACTAGTAGATAGAGGTTGGTGGTGATTGATTCAGTAGCTGGAGAAAATTGTGGTGCAGTTGGGATTGGGAGAGTTCCTTCTCTTTTTCCTGAAAGGGNAAATTGTGGTGCAGTTGGAATTGGGAGAGTTCCTCCTCTTTTTCCTGAAAAGANAGAGGTTGGTGGTGATTGATTCAGTAGCTGGAGAAAATTGTGGTGCAGTTGGAATTGGGAGAGTTCCTCCTCTTTTTCCTGAAAGGGCTGACTTTAATTTTTGCAAAAATTTTTGNAAAGACTGACTTTAATTTTTGCAAAAATGTTTGCTAGTTTTCGGATTTGTTTCCGTGAATTGAACTGAACTGAACTGAACTGTTGCTTTCACAAACAATAACAGTTTTGACAGTTTGAAGTTTCACACAATGAAGCCAGCTACATTCAATTTAATTGTAGTGATTTATACACACACAGACACCGAGACACCGATACAAAAACACAGTTGCAAATCTCAGCTCGTCTCTTTTAGTTTGTACCGTTCACTAACACACTCCCTCCCTCTTGCAATCTCAATTTGTAATTTAATTAACTCGAATGAATCAGAGAGACAACTCTGAGAGACAGGCATCCCTGATCGGCAGCTCAGCTCAGCTCAGTCGCTCGAGGAGCTATTTGAGCCAGTCAGTTTGCCTATTTGCATGTAGTGCCAGTGGCAACACTGACTGGTGTGTACCTCTCTCTCTCCTGTACAGACTTCTGTCTGTGTAATGACTGCATTTGAATGCAAATGCAATTTACTCATCAGTTGGATTTGATGCTGCTGCTGATGCAGAGCTTCCTCTCTCGCATACTTGGAACATTCTCGGTGACATTGTGAGGACACTGACAAGAGGAAGGCAGGCAGGCAGGCAGACTTCTCAATTCTATTTGCATATTTTAGCGCCCGATTTTTATTACGAGTGTACAGAGATGAAACAGCAGCAGCGACAGCAGCAAGTGTGCCAAGGCAATTTAGATTAGGGGATGGAAAAGAGAGAAAAAGGCACAGTCTGACAGCCGTCTTCCTCTCCTTTTCCCTCCTCTTCTGTCCTTTGGTCATTTACATGTCCAATTAAACAGCAGCTGACTAATTCAATTAGCAACGGTGGTGGTGGTGGCTGTAGTGCCTGCAGACTGTGTCACTGTGAACCAGTGTTTACACTCGTTTACACCGGCGTCACTGGGCGCCAGCAAGCGATTTGATGAGGTCTCCTCCTGTCCTGTCCTCCTCAGGATCTTTTGATAATTGGCAAATTGCCCAGAGCGGCGGCAGCATCAGCAGCAGTCAATTGGACCCCTAGCTGTGACAGAGTTTCTTCCTCTCCTCGAGGTTTTGTTTTTGGTAACTTCAAAGCTCTCTCTCACTTTCTGTCAAAGTTGATTGAGAATGCCGCTCTTGCTTTGCGGTCAAGGCTGCTGCTGCTGCTGCTGCTGCTATCCATTTACCTGCTTTCCGGAAATTAAACGGTGGCAGTGATTGCTTACCAAGAAAAAGAAGAAAAAGGTGCCTCTACCTATTTCTATTTTGGTACTGTTTCGGGCAACAGCAATAGCATCAGCAAAAAAATGTAGCGCATCCGCTTCTTCATCATTCCTCTAAAGTAGTTGTAATTGCTACTGCTGCTGCTGCAATTAATTGAAAGATTTCACCAAAACAACTGGTCTC
>NW_016180860.1:0-6547 GCF_001687245.7 Rhagoletis zephyria | reverse complement strand
CAGCCAGTACTACAATTGAGAGAAAAAAAGTACTAAGATCGAAAAAATTGTATATGAAATAAGCATATACATATATACCTTTAACGTTTTAGCTGAATTGCAGTCGCAATTCAGTTCATTGCCACCCAGAAATATAATACGACCAACATCATGATTGTCCAAAACGTTACTCAAAAAGTACTCGGGTATCTGAAAAAAAATATAGTCGATTAAAGCTGTCTACGCGATAAAAAGTACTCATATGAAATTTAAAAAATTTGGATACGAAAATAAAATACAGTGGTGGCCACATAATTAGGAACACTACTTCTTTATAAGTTTTGATCATTTATTATTTTATAAAAATATAGTTTATACTACGTTCAATTTGTATATGGGAGAAAGTGGGCAACACGTCAGCAAAAAAAAAAATCTCAAAAAATAACTCGAATTTCTAGCCGCTTGAAAACAATCCTTACTTAATATTATAAATCCGAAAGTGAGTTTGTTTGTTTATTACGCTTTCATGCTTTAACTACTCAACCGATCATCATGCAATTTTGTACTCTGGTGTCATTTAGCCCAACTTAAAATATAGGATAGATTTAATCTCGATTGTAAAAGGGGGCGTGGCACCTTCCATATGGTATGGGGATATGTACACTTAGGTCTCCTTTTATGCGGTTTTTCAAACGATTTTTTCGCATTAGCGATTTTGCTTTTTTGAGAGATCTTATTACTTTTTTTCAGTGTGTAATTAATTTGTCTTTCTATTCTTACATAATTCATGTATTTATTGTGGTACTTGTTTTTTGTTTTTGGTTAAAATACAGATAAATTTTATTTATAATAATGTCTGATTTGAATTTATGCGGTTTTTCAAACTATTTTTTCGCAGTAGCGATTTTGCTTTTTTGAGAGCTCTTATTACTAATTAATTTGTCTTTTTTACATAATTCATGTATTTATTGTGGTATTTGTTTTTTGTTTTTGGTTACAATACAGATAAATTCCATTTATAATAATGTTGAATTTCCACTAGGCATTAAATGGCAAAAATTAAGTTCATTTCCACATGGTATTTTTTAAATGGCATACATTTTTTGTAATTTCAATGTCTAGTAGAAATTCGGCATAAGTGTTGAAGTGAAGAAATACATTTTTGTTTGCTTAATATTGTCTCACTGGATTTTTTTATGCGGTTTTTTAGAATTTTTTATATGGAGTATCCGAATTTATGCGGTTTTTGAAAATGCTGGATGCGAAAAGGGGATGCGTTTTTGTATGAAAGTAAAGAACTTTTTTATGCGGGCTTTTTTATACGGCTTTCTGAGGAATTAGGTAATTGGAATATGTATCACAGTATGGGTGTCAGACTAAAAGGGTTTAACAAGGTTTTGGTTGTAAAATGTTTTGGAGAGCGTTGCCACCTGTTTTAAAAGTCGAATTTTAACTAATTATACTCAAATAAAAGTGTCAAACGTAAGTGTTTAGCTTGAACATGTAGAATCTTCTGAGGTATTTGAAGAGGGTTGCCACCTGTTTAAAAAATAAATTCAATTTCAACTATATTATAATACACAATATAATATAGGTATTAGCCGAAAGTCTTGAAGTCTTTATTTCCAAGCTACATAAGTATCAAGGCACATAAATACAGGTAGAAGCCAAAACGACGTTGCTTTCATGAGAACCAAACCTTGAAACTTCAACTTGTTTTTCTTTTATTTCCTAAATTTCGGTACGCTTTGAATGCCATATCGTTGTTTTTTTTTTGAATGTTCGTTAATAACAAATTTTAATTAACATTTGAATTTTTGTAGTGGTGTGCGGTTATACTTAGGGTATGTGTTAAAAATGCAACACCTGAAGCGTTGTTTTTTATGTCCTTCGCGTAAGGAGCGTTGCGAAAGCAGCTGTGGGGCAGAGCTGCTGCGAAATGCCTTGTTTTGCGTTAAAAATTTTAAAGGAGCAGATTTCACAAATAACTGGGAGGTACAGGAAAGGCACGTTTGATGTCAAGTGCTGTTCCTATGACCCGTATGCCGAAAAGTACCTCCAACAACACCGCCACTCATAAATCAAAAACAGAAATCAACATAAAAGCTAACAAATTTTAACTAAAGAAAATAATTATTTTAAATAAAAATAAACTTCAAATTTACTTATAAATGTCAACTAGTGAAATGTATTTTATTATTTTTCCTTGCACACGCTCATTTTTATTTTTACTCTCACGAAAACTTTGACTTTTGTAGGTTTTGACGTCAAATTGGCTTCTACCTGTTTTAATTGTACCCTGCATAAGTATAGCAGTTTTTCCACATATTTGAAAATTCAAATTCAACTTGAATTATAGGAATTAGGTAATTTGAATGCATTTGTATGTATTACAAGACGAAAAAGGTTTAGGTTCAGAAATTAAAATTCAAACTATTTAATTATTTCAATGAAGTATTACAACGGGTAACGAAATGGTTTTAGAAGGGCTTAATTTCTAATCCCTTGTCCCCTTTTTTAATCTATATATGTATGTATATTTGAATTCGGGATATAAGTTAATTAAAAAAGTATCACAATAGGGAGGCTTAGTGTGAAAATATTTTTAATATGGTTAAAAAAAAAAAAATTTTTTAAGCTCCTGTTTTATTATGTATGTTTAAGAAAATAATGACACCTAATGTAGCATTCAGAAATTTCATGCACTCAGCGAAGCGGGTGATGGCGATCTAGTATTATATTAAAATTGAATGGGCTATAAAACTGCATACCCAAAGTTTTTCTAAATTTTCTGGTAAAATATTTTGAATTTTTGATCTTGTACAAGGTTTGAAACTTTGAGTAGTATGGTTTTCGTTGTGACGATCACTTTATTCGAATTTCGGCTCAACTTTTTCTTTTGGAAAACTGGAGGTTTTTTTCGGAATACCATGGCCCATGATACAAATATTTAAAGGGAAAACCGCTCGCTCAATTCGTCCGCCATTGGATCTTTTTTGACGTTTGCTAGCATTTTTAGTTTACCCTCGAAATAATTCAAATGTCAAATAAATTCAAAATAAACAAATGAAAATTTATAATCTGAAAATTATTTATTCAAATGTGGGAAGAAAAATGTGTGTGTGTGGAAGGAAAATGAGATGCTGCTTTAGCGGCCGCGCTAATACCGTTTTTACCTGCAAGCAAAGCAGTATAAAGTTCTTTCAAGTTCCCGCAATTACCGTGTGTACGCAAAACTTGATCGAGGTTGGTGGTGTTAAGGCAGCGGATTTTCCCAACTGCCTATGTGCGCTAGGCTCATTTTTACCACACCACTTGACCCAAGATAGTTCTTAGCAAAAGTGCAGTGACTTCAAGGTTGAATTTGTTTAAATGTATGCCAAAATCTTCGCCTTAGGATGTGGGCAGAAATTCATTACACAATTGCTAACATTTATTTATTTACATACGTACATACATACATACATATGTACATATCTATGCAAGGCGACACTGGAGAAGTGAAACTTCCCTGCAGAAAATCTAACTAGCCTAGAACTAGCGTAGAACTAGACCTTTTGCAGACAGTACCAGCTCAATACCCAGGCAATGCTTTCAACTGTCCAGTTTTATACGGCGATGTCATTGGCGGTGGCAATTGTCGCCCAATGCATTACTTTGCAACCAGTTTTTAACCGGTTCCATTTTGGAAATTTTTTTTTTTACAAGAAAACGTTTTTTTTTCTTTCACAGATTCCGTTTTTTTTGTTACATATTTTATTAAAAGTTTTTATTTTAAGTTTTTAACCGGTTCCATTTTGGAAATTTTTTTTTACAAGAAAACGTTTTTTTTCTTTCACAGATTCCGTTTTTTTTGTTACATATTTTATTAAAAAAAAAAATATTGTAAGCTGCACGCAACAATTTAAATTCATTAAATTTTAAAACACATAACTGCCTACACCGCCATTTGAACTCGCGAGCAACGATGGTTGAGTAGGAGGTCTTCTAGCGCTAGCGCAGACTGTCTCTAAATTTTACTGCAGGGTTACGTTACACATCTACATATTTTGTCTCATAACCAATTTACATACATACATCTGTGTGTATGTAGTACATACATCTGCTTTTTTGTCTTTTTTTTATCTAGATCCCTACCTCCACCCCTGTTCGCTCTAATTACATTTATGTTATTCTGTATTCGATAATAACATCCAACAAAATATCGATAACAAAACCGATAACAAAATCGATGACAAATTTCGATAGCAAAATTGATAATATTGGTAGCAAAATCGATTAGAAAATCAATAAAAATATTGATAACAAATTCGATAGAAATATCGATAAATAATCGATAACAAAATCAATAAATAATCGCTAACAAAATCGCTAAATAATCGATAAGAAAATCGATAAATAACCGATGAAAAAATTGATAACAAAATCGATGACAAGTTCGATAATAATTCCGATAGCAAAATCGATAACAATATTGATAGAAAAATCGATAACAATATTGATAGAAAAATCGATAACAAAATCGATAAAAATATTGACAACAAAATCGATAACAAAAATTTATTAGAAAATGGATAAACATATCGATAACAAAATCGATAAATAATCGAAAACCAAATCGATAACAAAACCGATAAAAATATCGATTATTATATCCTTAAGTCCCGAGAACACCGAAAATCTTCAACATCCCAAAATAGTTCCCAGATTTAGTCTCTGTGCCTCTATCTATACCCTTGTCTCTATTACTATCTTTATTCTAATCTTTCTTCCTCTATCTTTATATTTACTTTTATCGGTATCCTCATCCTCATCTTTTTCTTTATATTTATCTTTCTTTTTACTTTTATGTTTATCATTTCCTTCATCTACCATCTTGCCCATATATAAGTAAAGTGTTTAAATTTACCCTGGTCTTCATTTTGGCCTTCTTCTTCTTTGTCTATCTTTACGCATCTTTGTTTTTGGTTTTATTTTTACCTTTGCCTTTATCCTTTTCTTTATCTATGTACATACTCACCTTTCATTCCTGTATTGGTATTTTTCTAAGTGCTATTCTTTAACCTTTTATTATCAAGTTTTTGTTAAATTAATATCATATGTACATCCAAGAAGCACTTGCTTCCGTCCCAATCATTTCCGTGTGCAATTTCCGTTGAATTTGCCAATTTACTCCCAACTAACGCCCCGCCGCTAAAGAAGTTTCACTTCAAAAAATGAAATTGTTCACAATTGTTGTTGGTTGAGATTTAAAATGAGAATGTGTATGTGAGTTTGAGTTTTGAATTTTTAAATTATATTGCCGACAAATGTTGCCCCTCAATGGTTTTACCTTGTTATATTTTTATCACGGAATCTACCAAGGCACATTGAACAGGAAGTATCAGTAAAGCAGCTGATTTGATTTTTTTTTAATTATTTGGTCTCGAAAATGTAAAAATATTTTTAATTTATTCTCACAAAATTCTAAATTGTCAAAATCTATTTGCATGTAAAACTTATTCCATACAAAACAAGCGATTGAATTGCACCTTTTGGAACGTTAGCACAACCATGATAAAAACATAGCAAGGTAGAACCGTTCTCTCAATTTGTCGGCCATGATTTTTTTTTGAAGTTTGCCAACATTTTAAAATCATATAAAAGTGAAAATAAAAAATTGAAATTGTTCGAAATTGTTGTTACTTGAGATTGAAAACTGAAAATGTGTGTGTGAGTTTGTGAGTAAATTTAAAAATTAAATTGTTTGGAAATGTCAAGAATTTTAAAAGTGACTCTCAGCGGTTCTACCTTACTATATTTTTATCATGAGCACAACCGCTTATTACTGGGCCTTGCAAAGACTGAATCAATGCTTCGAGAAGCAAACAAATTTAGTAAAAAAGAAAGTTGCAACAATTTTTATTTTTTTTTTTCCAATTTAAATTTTTACTTTTTTTGTTTCACATGGCACGCTTTGATTTAGAAGAAGAAAATCATAACAGGTTCTGACACTTTCGATACCAGAAGTAACAACAAAATACACGCAAATGTTGTTTTTGCTCTAATGCTACTACCTGTTTGATATGCCTTGGACAATTTTCCTTCTAAAAATTATTGTATCATGGAATCTACTATACTTTTATAAAAAACCAACGAAAAAAATGTATCACGTAAAACATTGTGAATATCGTCGGTGATACTGCAAAACGTTCTATGTCACTATTACCTCTGGTGCTTAATTGATCTGTTATCTGTATCTGATCGCTTCTGGCAATCGTTCATCTTCATCAGGCAAAGGCAGACAGTTTTGTCACTAATTTACTAGGGTGTAACGATTTTCGGAAGCATTCCGGTGCAAGTAAGATACCATCTAAATGTCAAGGGTACTAATAGACTTAGACCGTTTTGAGGTATCACCGACGATATTGTAATAAATAAATGTGTGCTATTTACGTGTAATTGAGCGTACGTGAGCGATTACGTATCATATTTGTATTTGTTTCCAAAACTTACACTGCTAAGTGCGTTGTTCCGCAGGTAAAGCCTTTGAAAATGCTCCATGAAAGCTGTTCCCTCCAAATCATAC
>NW_016180859.1:0-6548 GCF_001687245.7 Rhagoletis zephyria | reverse complement strand
TTATGAATGCTAATACTTTTCAATAGAGATTCGTTTTAAGACGTTAATACAAATTTAACATTTAACAGGCATTGCATACCTGAGGGAAAATTTAGACATTGATCACAATTAAAATTCAGTATCAATGCTATCATTTACTAATAGCTTTTCTACAACCAACACATAAAACAAACCAGCAGAATAGGAAGAAGCAAAATTGAATACAGCTGATGGATACCAACATGCATACATACATAAGTCTGTATGTATATGTATTTGGATATGTATGGATGCATATGTATTTAAGTCAAGCTAGACTTAGAATACTGAGACATTTTGAGGCCACTGAGAGCATGGTACATACTCTATCGTCTGGAATTCGAAAAATGGTCATCTATCAAGGTTATCAATCAAAAGGTAAGTAAGTAAGATGGAGGATAAAATCACACTACCTGAAATTCATATGCAATGTATGTATCTATGTATTTAAGGATATGTATGTATGCAATTTTTCGTTTCTAAATTCGACCAAACTCGGTGCACACCTTCTCGTACTTACATATATTCCAGTATGCATGCGTTTCGTCTAACTGACATTGCCAACACATCTTTTAGCAAACTGGGAGTTGCCGAATTAGAAGCACTAAATCATGGAAACAGCTTTTGCAATAAAGAAAATAAATAGAGTGAAGGGTTGATTAATTACACAGACAGTGTAGGAGACAAAGAAAAAGGGGAAAAAGGAAATTACGGATTCGAACAGCAAAATAAAGGATGACATCAGTGATGCCAGAGCAGAGATAACAGTGTACTTCGCTAATGAAAATGTAAATGAAAAATAAAAAAGTTTATAAAAATTTCTAAATCAAGTTTAATTTCAGTCTCTATATTAACTCTTTGAGCGATAGCAAAAAAAAATTTATTGAATATGAATTAAAGCTAAAAAAAAAACATATAAAAAAAATTCGAATTTTAAAAATTAAAAAAAAAATTAGAAAATAAAATAAAATAAAATAAATAAAAAATAAAAAAATTAAAAGAATTGAAAAAAATAAGATAAATAAAAAATAAAATAAATTAAAATAATTAAAAAATAAAATAAAAATAAATAAACAATTAAATAAAATAAAAAAATTAAATTGAGGTGGTACAAATTATTAATATATATTTTAAATCTTTGCTACGCATAGAATCGAGGAAAATATTTGCGTTTTAAAAAATGTACCTTGTCACTTGTAAAGTATGAGGTCTGCATATTTCTATATTCAGGGAACCTATTATTACATATTTTCGTTACATGGCTTATACCTGTACGTACGTATATCCTGTGTTCTATACTGAGTTGACTACACCTAAACTTTCAGCTTCGTTCTGATACATACGCAAACATTTCTTAGTTACATGCACATTGTGCTAAAGAAATGAAAGACAATAGTTGCCTTTCAGACAAAAAGCACATACCAACTTCCCTAAGATCCAGCAAAAACATACAAAACAAAAAAAAAACTAACACAAAAAACTTAACAAACCCAAGAAAAATTAAAACAACATTGCAACAGCTTAGTCGCTTTCTTGGTCAGTGCCAAAATTGATAGCCACAAAAAAAGCAAAAGCCCAATTCGAGAAAAAACTTTGGTAAAAACCTATGCGCCCTAACCGTTTGCCAACACAGCAAAGCCGAAAGGATTGACCAAATAGCTGAAGGAAACACCACAACATAAGCATAGGAAAAAATTTGATGATTTATGTAGTTGTGTGACTAAATGTTCATACACTTAAAACTTATACACATGCATACATATGTATGTGTATATCTACACATGTCCATACCCATACACAAAGTAGACCATTTGATGGAGTAAAAATTAAATTTCCAAAGATAGCAACCAGACATAAGCGCTGCAAGCAGACACACAAAAAAACAGAAAATAGTGAATAAAAAAATGTGATTTCTTTGCAGGCAGCGCAAAGTGGCTGCAAATCGGGTAAATGCCAGATTTGTCTGCGATGCCAAGATTTCGAGATGTCTATCGGCTTGAGTGGTACACACGCCAGTACATCAAAGCATTGTGGCCACTTTGGCAATGACACTTATGCTTAGGGTGATGTTTTGGTTGCGCTTACTGATGGAGCAAAAGAGATTTAAGAATAAGATAGGAGACCATTGAACACACACACATTATACATAGACTTACATATTTAAATTCAAAAAAAATATAACTAGGTATGTCGGATTAGTAAAAGATAGTAAATTAGACTACAATTTATCTTGAATGTAATATTTACCTAGGAAAATAAAATATTTACTTTAATTTGTTTTTTTTTTTTTATCGACAATTGTCGAAACTCGAACACTTTAATGTTTATGCCATTTTCAACATAAATATTTGTACTCATTATTGACGCTAACCGACCTATTCTAACAATGGCACAAATATCGGAAATTAAAAAAAGAAATTCTAAAGGCACATTTGATGTCGCTTCTGGGATGGATTACGCGATAAATTTTATCAAAAGCAAATATCTCTCAGTGCTCTCAATAGGAGCAAGTAACAGAAAGGTAATTTAGTAAAATATTTACCAGTGAGTGAAGTATGCGGGATTTCTATTTCCATACTAAAAAAAAAAAATATATTTTGGAAGAACATTCGAGGTAAAGTTTTATACCGATAGGCTTAGGTAAACAGATCGCCTCTTCTTGTTCACTGATGCAGGGACGGGTCAAGGACAGAAAATGTGAAGGTGTTTATCGACCCGGCACTAAACTTTCAATTGACATAGACAAATGTCCTACAGTCATTCTGTCCAAGATGCTTGCAGCCTCGACCTGTGTTAGAACAAACTCAGTAATTTAATATTTTGAATACAGGTTAGTCATACAAATACAAATCTGTGCTCTCACATGTACCGCATTGATCTGGCTCCGGAGACTGAATGTCGTATTAACTTTGAAGACGAAGAAACGTCGGTTGTCCTTACTATAAAGAAAACACTTAAATTCGTCTACATTAGAACCTCTTAGTTATCATTAAGTAGCAACTTATCTATCAAGCTACTATTAGCGTTTATTAAGAAAACTGATCGTACACTGCGCTTCCAGGGTAAGGACACACATATAGTAGGGATACAAAAGACATTCTAGGTCGCAGTGCGTCTTTTTTGCTGCTAAAGCCAATTTATTTGGGCACTCTATTTAAATGGATTTAAGTACTAATAAATAATAATGAAACTTCCCTACATTTTTTTATAATTTACGTGAAACTAAAAGAAAAAGAAGCTTAATTTTTTAATTTAAAATATTAATTTTTTGGAAGCCTATTCCATGCGTATCTGTTCAGAATAATACGTAAGTTGGCTAATTATCGAATTTCTAGTCTTCTTAGAAGCAGAGAATACTCGCTTTAACAAAGTGTAGAATCCCACACTTTGCACACTTCTAATGACAATTCCGTTGCACCATTTCCGCTGCATCATTTCCGTTGCACCATTTCCGTGTGCAATTTCCGTTGAATTTGCTAATTTACTCCCAGCCAACCAACCGCCGCTAAAGAAGTTTCACTTCAAAAAATCCCCTCATTTAAAGCCAGCATAAGAATTCACCATTTCATTTCATCACTTTTGATGTTGGGTTTTCTGTACCTATATACATACATACTGGTACGCTCGAAGCACTTCATTCCACACGAATACATTACAAAACATGAACCAAGTAGAGAGATCACAATCACGTGAATAATTATGCTGATGATGGCTGCGGTCACGTTTGAGTACGTGAAGAACAGCTGCAGCATTAGCAGCAGAAACAACAATACACACATAAACACTAACACTACAACAACAAATCATAAAACGATGCACGGATTTTGCACAAATAATCAGTGTTGTTAGAAAGCTCTTCTAATCAGCTGCTTGCTGAAACTACGACAACAACAGATGCAGAAAAAACAGTAACAACAAACAACAGATACTGCTGTATTTCTGCGTAGTACGTACATATACATAAATACAATTGAGAGTGCAAATATCGAAATACCCCAATTTGCCAATCGACTTTGTATCGACATCGTTTCCGACTCGTTATGGTCAACAATTTGTTCGTTGGCGGCGAACATCGACTATTCAGCGGATAAAGAGCAGAGTTCGCTGGCGGACTGCAAAACTATGCTTAAAATTGCATGCAGTACTACAAAGTTAAACACAAATTTTTTATATTTTTATTTTCTATTAAAAATTGTTCAATTTAATTCGGTTGATTATTTTTTTTTTTTTTCAATGTATATACTACACATTAGACTGTCCCAAGAGCATATAGAAAAAAAATTGTTTAAAAATTTTGATATGCATACCCTCTATATTTGTGCTTTTTAGCCTAAAAACATATTTCTGAAGATTCATTGCCGTAGGATAACGATAGCCCGTGTCGACTTTTAATTGAAGTTTTAGTTAATAACTTGAATTAAGCCTACCAAATCGACCAGAAAAACTATGGAAATGCGAAAAATCCGATATGTTTCGCATATTTGAAAGCGTTTCTAGTAGATCTGCATCTTTAAATTTTTAATAGGACGGCAGGATTTTTCCCAAATGTATCGAAAAAAATGAATTAATGGAAAAATCACCGTGGCTTTGTACTTATAGGTGTATTACAAAGCTGCAAATCGATATGTTTTCTAATCGAATAATTTGCGTATTTGCTGAGAATTTACAACTGGAGAACATTTTAGTGTTACAGGGCGTATGACAAACCTTAAAGTAGCACAGTGTACTCCATAAAGTTTGACAGCTAATTAGATTGCAAAATAAAAAAATTATACAGTGTGAAATTAATTTAAAATTAAGAATATTAAAAAAATCATTTCTTTTTTGCAAAAAATTATTTATTTAAATCTATCCCACACTCTTATGCAAAGCCGAGGTAGTTACTCACATTTCGATTTCTTAACTGATTTTCTACGCCAAATAGTTTATTAAGTGCAAAAATTTGAAAACATATAATTTTTTCTGAGTTCAAAATTTCGGAAATTTTTTTCGAGATCATCGAATATCATGATAAAATAAAAAAGGTATTTTATTTTTTTCGATAAACAATTAAAAAAAAACACAGGCTCTGACTAACATCAAAAAATAAGAAACAAAAAAGTGGTTTTCTAATGGCGGTCGCCAAAACTACGGGCGTATTTCCGCCATGAAAAACAACTTCTCATAAAATACAATCACCGTTCGGAGGCGGCGTAAGTCCCTCCCCTGTGTGTGACGACATCAAGACGCGAGCAACAAATCGGAGGAAATGCTCGGCCACACACTAACAGCGCCAATCTACTATTGCTTCTATATTAATGCGCTTTAAAACTGCTCCCTATTTTCCTTTTATAGATTCTATCCCCGGCATAATGAAAGTATATCTTCGATATTCTTTCCACAATTTCAACAGATTCAGTTAATCTTTGTTGAAAAGCTTTAAAACGAAACACATTGTGAAAACTGGGAAAAGATATAGATGGCTTAGTTTTGTGAGCACAAGTGTACAATGGGCATTTCATATTCTGTTATAATAAAAAATTGGTCATAATAAAAATGGGTTGGTATCCAGATCAATCACTTTTTTCTATGCTTACAAATGTATCTAAAAATATGGGTGTGGAAATTGTACAACCCAGCCCATATCTGAGCATGTAAAGTTGTAAAATAAAATACCGAAGGTTCTTAAAAAACTTACGGGTTCGGGTTGACGACTTCGTTTCGACGTCGCGTCGTCTCGATTTCACCCCAACGACTTCCCCAGACCGATGTCGATTCGAACTCATACTCGTCCTGTGGCAAATTGGGACGTTAACTTTTCGAGTGGATAGCTGTGGTTGTAGAGAAAGAGGAGTAAAAGCGTTGCATGCATTTTGTTAAGCGTAGTTTGGGTACTACGAGCTCACTTAGGCAAATATACAGTTACTATGAAATATCAACTTGAAATTGTGCAAATATTGCGGCGTAGCGCAAATGAAGAAGCACTCGAATCAAATGATGAGCTGCATTAAATACTCGCCGAGTTCGTGAAAGTATGCACGCACTCAATCCTCATACATAGAAACATATACACATGTGTATGTATATGGTGTGTTCCATACCAAAATGGACGGGGTTCGCACTTCATGTGTTTCATTTGTTTCAAATTTTTAGGGTTGATGCATAAGCATAAATAATAAACAAATATGAAATATGAATTATATTTATGCATCCACCCAAATAATTCCAAAAAAAAATCAAGCACATGAAGTGTGAACCCCGTCCGCTTGGGTATGGAAGGCCCCATATACAAATTTAGAAGAAATGTAGCATTGCTGAGATTTTTTGAAAATGAATTTTGGCTGGCATTGCAAATGCAACCTCAAATTTCCGACGATTTGTTGTTTAATTTTGTTGCTGCATATTAAGGCATGTTTACACTCTTAATATGATTGGGGTTCAAAAGCACTAGGCTGAAAATATATTTAGCTCCACTTGCAGCTACACATCTATTCGAAATTGCACAGTTAGGGTACTCACAGTTCTATATTATCTACTGTGTTAATTTTGCC
>NW_016180858.1:4847-6549 GCF_001687245.7 Rhagoletis zephyria | reverse complement strand
AATTTAAAGATTATGTTGAGAGGGTTCTGGAAAAATTTTATTTTTTTTTTTAACCCTCCGAAATACAGCCGAAATGGTTTTTTCGTTGTAACTTGGTTATTTGACGGCCGATTTTTAAAATTGATATATCATTATTTTTGTCTTCAGAAGCTTCACTTTTCGTTCTTATGTCTTTTTAATAGGGGCGGACATTAGCAACTTTTTTTTTCGACCCAGTCTAATGTACGTATGTATGTGTGTATGTGTGTCAGTTCATTCATTCATTAATGCATTCGTCGTTCATTCATTCATTCATTCATTCATTCGTTCATACATATATATGAAGCTACAACTATTTTAATTAATATTTACGTTTATGACGATAACAATAGCAACAACAACAACTAAAGTTATATTTAGTAGCTACAATATGTTCAGTTACAAGCGTAGCAAATGATTAGCTTTTTAATTATTAGAGAGTAGATCAAACATTGCGCGGGTGTATGTATGCAAATATGTATTTAATTAAATAAGTATGTATGTGTGCCTGTGTGCATGTAATGATGATGTCAAGCTAGGAATGACAGAGAGACAACAACACGTGAAAGTTTCTTGACTGTGGGAGAACTGAAGTACTGCAGTCTTAGTCTGACTAATACTGGACAATCTCACATAATGTGCTCAGATGTTTCCTCGTCCTCAAGGCAAAGACGGCAATTCGTTTGTGTGGAGGGTCCACTCGGAGCCCATATCAAGAATGGAGTACAATTAACATTTTCGCAAAGAAAAATTAAACTCTTGTCGAGCCATCAGCAGTACTTTTGCGCAAAACTCCTAACCTCATCAGTCCAACTCGGATTACGCCATCCACAGTATTTCTGCGCAAAATACACCAAATTTACCAAAACAGGATATATTTTAAATCGAAATCTTTATTTTGGACTAAAGCTCAATCCTTTAACAAGACGTATGTGTTAAAATTTTTTGATTCGAGTCGCGCGTTTGAACACGATACCCCAAAATCATTGTACAAACAGCGGAATCGTACCCGAACTGTCTTACTTAGAAAATGAAACGCGCAGGAATTTTATATAAATATTTTCAAACAAATTCACTAAGCTCAAATTTTTTTTTTTACTTTTTCAAGAAACAAAAAATGTTGCTGTTAGTGAATCTGGTAGCATGATTATAATTAAATGTCATAAACTTGTTAAAAGTCAAGTGCTTGGCTATAACAGCGAATGTCAATAAATGATGACATTTTTGTATCACGCTTATAATTACAATCGAATTGTTTGAAATTAGCTTATGAAATATTTTTGTTGATTTGTCCAGTCTGTCCACTTGCTTAAGCTCACTCTCGTCACGGCTGTCACAACTTACATCATCACTTCGACAACCGACACAAAAATAATTATTGTGGTGTCAAAATGTGACGCTGAAGCAAAGCAAATAGCCAATGCGAGTATACACTCCTCTCTGGCACGCTCTTCTTCGTAATCGCTTTATTTTCGAGCTAAGTGGGTGGCGATCAGCGTTGCCATTTTAGCCGTTTTCCGGCTAGATTTAGCCGGTTTTGATAGCAACTAGCCGGAGAAAATTCGATCTAGCCGGCAGCCGATTTGTTAGCCGGTTTGTAAAAAAAAGTTAGCCGTTTTTAGCCGATTTTACTATTTGCCTAATTTTCAGGTGCAAAAAGTAAACAAGTTGTTCGAAAGCAATA
>NW_016180858.1:0-4591 GCF_001687245.7 Rhagoletis zephyria | reverse complement strand
AAAAACTAAGCAAAGAAATCCAATGTGCGTTAAAACGTTAAACGCTATTTTATATATAAGATACGGTTTAAAACGTGAAGAAAAATGCTGCCATAATTTTACTGTAGATGACGATCTCTTAAAATTAATGAATTCAGGTGATATATACAATAGTGATTCATTTGATGATGAGGAATATACACTCGATATAAATTAATGGTGTTAACTAGTCTTTCGTTTCATGCGATTTATTTAAATAAAGCATGTGAATTTTCACTAAAACATTTTAGCCGTTTTTAGCCGCTTTTTTTTGCCAATCTAGCCGGTCGGCCCAAAAAGTTCTGGCAACACTGGTGGCGATATATCATGCGCTCATTCTTCTCATTAACGCGGCGCGCCGCTTTACTTCCCAGCTTGTCAGCTCAGAGTCTGAATACTCGCACTCGGAGTGCGTGTTTGATTTTGCAGCCAAAGGTGGCGTTTTTCATTGATTAATCGTTTATTTACTAATATTCATAATATTTTCAAGTAGTTGCGGCTTACTTTTGTAGGAAATTCACCTGCCTGCCTGTGGGCGGTATTATTAAATAACTATCTATTTATAAATCATAGTAGAAATAGTTTCAGTTGTAGGAATTACTTAAAGAAGTCACAAACTTTAACTATATGTATGTCATGTGGAAGTATGTTTGTACATTTTGCATACAAATTTAATGCCTAGAGTAGATAGTATCTTTGCGCCACATTGCCGCAGTGATGCAAATTCTGCGACATTAACCATTAAATTAATAAAAACCAAGCTATTAAAAAGAAGAATAAAAGATATGCTGACAAATTGGTGGAATAGTTTTCACAACGAAAAAATTCACTTTCCTCCACCAAAGACTTAATCGGAGGCATCTATGTTAAACATTAGAGTCACGTTTTCGACAAGAATTTAATTTCCAAAAATTACTCTTTATTTCTGCAACATCCGTTAGGAAAGTTCACATTTGTATTGATACAGGGCACACACCCAGTGGGAAAAAGGTAAAGTCTAGGAATGCAAATAGTAATGGATAGCCCCTGTAACCTACGCGTGAAAAGAAACAAGAATTGACTTATCTCTTAATTGGAACCTAACTATTTATGCAGTTTATGCATTTTGAAGTAGTTGAAACTTTATATATATGCAGTGTCGGATAATTAACTTGGTTCTAGGACATCGCCATGTTAATAAGGTTAGTTTCTTACAAGAAAAAAGGAAGAATTCAAACTACTTGTGGTTTTCTAAAAAGTAATTTTTAAATTACTTTCAAAGTAATTGCATTTCCAACAGGGTAATGTTATATGTGTACATATTATTAGGGCAGCAAGAAGAGATTTATTTCTGCTACAAGTAAGGAAATTTATAAGAAAAGCTACCATAAGTAATCCGAGCTTCTGTTGGTTAGATATTTAGTTGCATAACTAAGTGCAGCAGAACAATGGAAGCTGCGATCTGAAATATATTTTGAGCTACTAAAAGAGCATTTAGTCCCCAAACAGTTCTATAGCCAAAATACCCGCACACTTCTAATCTGATGAAGAGGTCTTCTATCACAAGAGACGCTCATAAGCAGCGTTGCCGCTTTGGTAATTTTTTTTTGGTAATTTATTTTTCAATTTCGTAATTTTTTCGATTCGGTCCTACATGTCACATACTATGTAGGTCAATACAGGTTCTGATTCCACATTAAGAAATATCCCGTAAGCGTTTCCATTTATAGAAATACCAGATAATTCTGACGATTTTTTTGCATAAATCAAATCATAGGACTTATGATTATATACACTAACTGAAAACCGACTTAGACTTAGTTGCATTGTTCCCATTGACATGAAGCCACCTGCTCTTCCTCTTGTATTTTAAAAATTACACCGCAATTATTATTCACCATTATTATTTTAGCCAATATTTTACTTAGATAGATATTTATTACTAGAAAAGCTACACCACCCTAACGGAGCAACCACAAATTTATGTGTGCTAGTCTTTATTCTTCAAGCATTTGTGGACATTTTCGCAATTTCAAATATGTCGCAGCTTGTCAACTTGCCTTCGGTTATGGTAGATATGGCCTTTGGGTGCCAATGGCGGTTGAGGCGATGACAAAACAAAAAGCAACAACCGCACAAAATGCGACTATCTATAGCTTAAGCTATTGACAGTTTGAGAATGTAATGAAAAGGAGTATTCAAGCGGCATATCCTTCCGGTCTGACGCCAATAACACCAGCAACAAAAGGCAGCGCCAGCAATAAAGAAGAAACACGAAGACATTGCGAGCAATATATCAGCACGCCAACGCAAAACAATACCGTTAATATATTCAGACTATTTCAAAGTGCGTATTTGATAGGATATATAGAGAGAGAAAGAGAGAGGGTCAGAAAGCGGAGAGTGGAAAGCTGTCACAACTACACATGTACATATGTATGTATGTATGTATTTACGTGAGGCAAGAAATCGTTGTTAGGCAATAAAATTGCTACCATAAATGTCCGACCGGAAGGAAATTCTGGCTTACACGACGAGTATGTTTAATCACATATTGAGAGGTCACGTCTAACTATGTATGTAAAAGCGAAATTCTAAGGCTCGGGGGAATCTTGCCAAATCGGGGCGAAGTGTGTGACATAAGAAAAAAGAAACAAGAAATATATGTAATTTGAAAATAAAGCATGCAAATGCACATAAAATAAACGAAATCAACTTAAATTTAAGGAAAAAGCATTTGTAGTTGCAGTCAATTTGAAGGCCGATCCACTTTTGAAAAGCATCAATACTCACCTCGACCAATCGCCCCGGAAAAGATCATTCTCAGTTCAGCTAAATACCGTACAAGAAGGGTGGCTGTTTGATATAAAATATATTATTTTTTTATTAAAATTTTCAAGATTAGCATTGATCAAAAACATTTTTTAGTTTTGTTGAAAATAAAAACTGAGATTTGTTCGATTTTACTGAGACTTCGTGCAAAAGGGTTTTTGGGCTCGCGGATTACGAATCTGCAGTCAGATTTAGAAAATTCAAAATCGCTATATCTGAACTTAGTTTTGGAAAATATAAAATGGTGGATGGCGGACAAATATGAAAAAAATATATGAGAGCAATGTCAAATTCAGTCACACTTCGTTAAATACATTTTGATTGCGATTTGCGACAACTTGTGACCCTATCAGATGTTTCTTATAGAGCAATAGATTGACCAGGTCCTTTAATTTCAAGCAAGAATGTACATAAATAAAAAAGTTTACGACCAAAAGTGCCTAAAATTGTCTCCAGAAAGCATAGCTTTACTTAAATTTCCAAATCAGATTCAGAGGACAGTTGTTCTTTCGAATCTGAAATTGAAGGGGAATCAAAAAACTAACTCCTCAATGTGTAACTTATAGACAAAGAAGAAGAAATATGAAATAACTAAAAGATATACACACAAATACATAAAAATAATAATAATAAGGAATTAAATTAAAAAATTAAAAAGGGGTCCAAATAGAGCCCAGCAACCTCGTGTTCATTAAAAATCACTTGAAAATTCCCTGGCATTAACAGATTTTTTAATACATTCCTCCGCCATATTGGATTTATTATTTTTTTTATTTTGAGAAGCTAATACACGTTTCAGATTGCGATGAGCAGACCAAGATTCCAATCAAATGTCTATGAAATTTAACTTAAAATATTAATTGTCCTACGAAGATATACGGCCTGCAATACTACTCACGCAGCCACGCTAAAGGCGAAATTTTTGAGGAACATAATGATCCTACTCATTTCATAATTGGCTAATTGAGATTAATGACTATCTAGTAAATAAACGATGGGTGCAAAACATTTCAAGAATTTTAAGTTTCAAAAAATTTCTGAATTTTAAAGATTAGCATCCTTTTGAAATAAATAATGCATAAAAGGTTTATAACTTCCTTTATAATTCAAACAATATGATATTTTCTACAGAGAGGCGGAACGTGATTTTCAGAGAATCTTAGAGTTTAAGTATCTGTCAGCAATGAAACAATTAATCAATTTATTTAAAACTTGGGTCAAGTGTGCCTTTGTTTTTATATAATTAGATAGTGCAGTCGATTCAATTAATTTCAGAACTTTATTTTGTGTAATTTTCGCCACTTTTGTTCAGCTACTGGGCTACAGAATGCAGCCAGTCTATGTGTAACGAAAGCAAAGTGCACCACCGCCATAGCTGCACTAAATAAAGTACTGAACCTGTGTCCAATAGAAGTAGTAGCCAAGAACTCTGCAGTATGCTTAGTGTAAGTTCTTTGACTATTAAATATCTGTGTAAAAGACTAAGCTTTCTCTCTTTTTAAACGTCGGCCACGTCCATACTACATATTACAATCAGGTGTTAGACCAAAGCAAATAATTCTTCGACGACTGTTGAGCTTATAAAGAAAAAAGCAATGAATATCCAACAACCAACCAGACGAAAAACAAAAATCAGAAATATGCAGCAAAAACAAAATTCTACCCTAAGTTGTAAAATTCAGCGACACTTTTAATTAGTTTAACACAAATTATCGCAATCAAGAGGCATGAAATTAAAGAATTCTTAAAACCATTTTTTTTT
>NW_016180857.1:0-6549 GCF_001687245.7 Rhagoletis zephyria | reverse complement strand
GTCGTCAGTGTAATCAAGTTTTTCTTATTGATATGCATAATTTTTGTTGGAAACAAAATTAATAAAAGTTTCTCTTTTTTTCTTTCTAAATATCGGTTTAAAACTGTTAAAAAACTAAATTTATTATTGCTCCATTATTTTCATATAAAGAAATAACTTTTTTCGTTTGATTTCGCCCCAAAAAAGGCCAAAAACAAACATAAAATTTACTTAGCATGCAAAATTGCGTTTGTTTTTGCTTTTGCACAAAAACGCACGTGCACACGAATTCACGCACAATATGGCACACAAAATTTTTACTGCTACTTTAAAATTCAGCGCATTTTTCTTGCAAAAACTTAATTTTTGCTGATATTAGGAGTAAAACTTTGTCAAAAATTTATATGGATTTATTCGAAAGTGTATAAAATGTATATATAAAAATTTATTAAATATCAATGTTGGCAATGATTGCCTAAACATTCATTGAAATTTGCATTTCTACATTTCCAAATGCCCAAAGCAACAGCACAGATGTGTAGCATATTATTAATTTGTGCAATGAAATACGGTTTTATTTAAAGCTAAGATAAATATACCATACCACGACTACTTCTAAAAATTCAATTTGATATTATTACATTCATACTTCATTTAAATGGCGGCAAAATTTGTTGGAGCAGTGCTCTTGATTTAATGCCTGGGGCAACATTTAAATTACAGATACATATCTATGTATGTACATGTTTTCTTTAGCTACCGTTCATTTTGTGGTGTAATTACATAAAAACCGACGCAAAAAGTTTAAAGGAAATGTAAGATAAATATTTTGACTGAACAAAAAACAACGCGTGTAACCCATACTACCCATCACCGTGGGCCGGAAATCCGATTTTTTAGAATTTTGATTAGTAATAGCAAAAATATGGTCCGTTCTGATCTAAAAACAATCTGCGTGAAAGATGATAATTTTTGGTCCATATCTTAGGCTCGCCCAAGCCCATCAAAGTTCAAGTGCAAAAAAAAAAAATTTCTTAGCTTATTTCGATTCTCTACAAAAGAGGCCCATATACCAAATTATGTAGGCTTAATACTTTCGAAAATACTGGCAATTTTAGTAAGCAGATTTATTAATTAATTGTTTTTATTAATTGTTATTTTTTGAACATAGTGAACTTTGACAGACTTGGGCGATCCTAGGATATTGACCAAAAAATTCCAAATTTCACCCAGATTTTTCTTAAAGCATAATGAACCATACTCAAATTCTAAAAAAAACGGATTTTCGGCCCACGCCACTGCCCATTACAATATATGCATGTTTCGTTTAGTCTGTTTATTTTTACATAAATCGAAACAGATTTTTAAGGTATTTAAAATTTCACTTGTACATCTTTCAATACATCGCCTTAAACCAACGTTTTGCAAAGGCGGGGAAGACACACAATATGTGTTCCGTCGTCGTCTCACCTTTTCAGTACAGTAACTGCAAGTTAATACAGTTCCATCCTCTCAACCCAAACATTTAGTAATCCGTATGTTTACTGTTTACCTACATATTCTAGGGTAGAAATTTACCCCACTAATTTTCAATGAAATGAAGTAATTTTTAGCAACTTTCGAATATCCGAAGAGATGTAATGCATCGCAGCCGCATTTCTTCTTTTGGTCCTGATTCGCGCTGTAACCGCCTAAGCGATATGGTTCGAGTTCAATAAGGCAAGTGAGGCCAAGTTCTTCCTCCCTTGGTCTTTCCATTGTAGTGGGGGCCCTCCCTTCCTCTGCTACCACCAGCGGGTTGCGAATTCAGAACTGGAGCAACGTTGTCCATTTGAACGACATGGCCAAGCAAACGGAGCCGCTGAATTTTTTTCGTTGCACTACGTTCATGTCGTTGTAAAGGTTTTACAGCTCATTGTTCCATTTATTGCGGAACTTGCCTTCGCCAGGCCTAAAGGCCCGTAAATATTCCGCAAATTTTTAACTTTGTACAAAAAGTAGAAAAAATCTGCAAAGTAGCACAACGACAATTTTCTAACATGAAGTGTTTACAAACTTCCGATGATGTCACACATTTTTTGTGGAATAAAATAAAAAAAAACACTCTCAGCAAAAAAAAAATATCAGCGCATTCCTAGCATTCTGAAACATGGACTTTATTACAAGAAGTTAATGGGCTACAAAACTGCATACTTAGATATTTTCTATTATGAACAAAAAGTTTATTGTTGTGAGAATTTGTTGAATTTCTCTGAAAAGCTCGAAAAGTGCCTTTATAAGGAGTTAAAGCGTTATACATATTGAATACCAGGTTGACCGACCCTTGCTCGGAGTGCATAAACTTTTTAAAGTTTTCAAGGTTTCGATATCAAATACTGGTTATTTGGATAGCTTTAAGCAAATATTTTAGGAATAAATAAAATAAGCTTGAATTCGATATTCTTTAGGTAAGTAAATTTCTTACTTTAAAATTTAGGTGGCAACTCTTTTTAAAAATACGCTGGAAAGAATAGTACATATCTTGAGCGTATACGCATATATGTATATAATAAATACACATTTTTATTACATAGCATTATATTTATTACTTGGCAACCCTGCTCGAAAATATTTTCGGACCAAAGTTCTGAACGATATATTTCATTTGATATCCATATTACGCTGTTTTAGATGAATTATGTAGAATCGAAATTAAGTGGCAACCTTACGCTATTATCCCCCAGGGATAAAATTTGTTTATAGGGAAAGCATTGTTTATGAACCTGATCTTAGTATCCGTGAATAGTAATACCTTACCTTGTTTTCTAAACAAAAATTTAATAAATGTGCGGTTAAAAATAGACGGCAACCCCATTAAAAACAAATTTGAATTAGGGATTTTTGAAATACAGTCTATTGGATAACCATGTTATGAAATT
This sequence comes from Rhagoletis zephyria, assembly GCF_001687245.7. Taxonomy (NCBI): domain Eukaryota; kingdom Metazoa; phylum Arthropoda; class Insecta; order Diptera; family Tephritidae; genus Rhagoletis; species Rhagoletis zephyria. Next base: position 3,652 of record NW_016180857.1, on the reverse strand, counting down.
TTTATTAATTTGTAACTAATTTTGAATAAGTGGCCACCTAATACGATCCTTCTTGGATAAAAAATCAAACCTATACAGATAACCTTAAAATGCAAAACAATATCTGGGAACAAAATTTCATTTAAATAGTTAGAGCCGTTTTCGAGAACCCTATGGATACACATATATATAAAAATTGCTCTTTTAATGTAATAAGACAGTTAACTTAATGAAAAACTTATTAATAATCAACAAAAAAAAAAAAACATAGTCACAGCTGGTCTAGATATCGCTTCGTTATTTCTATAACATAGTCCGCCATTTTGAAATTGCCACCAGCTACATTGTTTAGTTTTAAGGACAGAGTCACCACCGAACCGGCTCATCGTTGCCGCAAGAGAGTGAAGAGAAAAAAGTCCTTCAAGTTTATTTCGTTATTCGATAAATCGTGAACTTGACTTGCTGGTTAAAATCCTGAACCAAAATGTTTCAATTAAAAAAAATAATTTTGGACGGAACGAAGTTCGCCGGCTCTGATATTTAATCATCATTTTGAAATTTCAAAGTCCATTACAAAAAATTCTGATGTATATTGTAAATACATATATATTTACATTTTCCTAAATCAAGAATCTTTAAAATTAATGCAGCAACATTTTTACTCTCCAAACACACACACACACACATGTCCAAATCAATGGAGCATTTAATTAGTTTAAGTAACTGTTAGGCATTCAAAACCAGCAACGGCGAACTCTACGCCACCAAAATACCATAAAAACAACTATAAAATATTTTTTATGAACCAAACAAAATAAACTTTCCAGTAAGTACCAAAAACAATGAGCAGAGGTTCTACACACAATTTTATAAAGCATCTGAGCTGGTGTATTTCAATGCGCAAAGGGGAAGACTAATTTTGAGTGTTGGTGGCTTTTATTGTAAGCGAGACGAACAAGCAGCATCAGCACAACAAACAAAAAAAAAAAAATACAACACTAACCACAAAAACCGCAAAACGAACTGAAAAATCGCTGGAAATGATGATTGCGGCGGCAGTGTTGATGCTTCGGATGTTCGCTGCTTATTGAACGTTTGCGAGTGAGAGCGGTTGGGTGGGTGGGTACATATATGAATGAAGCATTGTGAATATGTGGCTGGCGGTTGCCACTAAACGCAAAAACGAACACTACGTAAATAGATAATAAAAGCAAAAACTCTGTGAATGCCAAAGACAATGGGAATTGTGTTGACACACCCGGCTGAATTTGATGCAAAGTTCCATTGCGTCGAACAACGAACAACAAAATCGTTGCTTACTCGACGCACTTCTGTTGGGTCGGCGGTTACGTATACGCCCCACAAATCATCATAAAAATCTAGCGTTTTCGAACAACTGTCATTAGTGTGTGGCAGCAAAAATTAAATGCATAATGTTACGTTGTAAAATTGATGTACATACATATATAAATGCTACAAATACAATATGTACTTACTTATAAATTGATATACATATGTACAAATGTATGCACATGCATAGTGGTGCTAAGCTACAGGATGAACGAGCGAAATGCGTAGGCGGCAAAAGTTGAATAAAAATAAGAGAAAAAATCAGCAAACCTCATGCATCTCATTGTGTACGTATGTATGTACAGTATCGGTCATATATATAACACGCCATTTCAAAGTGATATTGTGTGCCACTTATGTTAATTTATTTATTTTTAAGAATTTTCAATTAAAATATAGTTCTTTCTCTAACAAAACCCAAGCTGAACAATTTGTAGAAAACTACAAAAAAGTGTAATAAATTTTCATCTAAATTTCAAACATTTTTCTCGGAAGTGTTAGAATTTTTCTAAAGACACAGTTTTATAGCCCAATCAATTTTAGTCTGATAATGTGCAAGCTTCAAATGGCTAAAAGCTACCGTTGATTTTTTGGAATTTTTTTCGCCAAAGCTGTTGCGGTTTTCTTCCATATACAAATAAATTGAGTTTATTCATTATATGGAAGCCAATGCGACGAAAAAAATTCTAAAAAATTAACGGTAATTCGTAGCCACTTGAAATTTGCACATTATCAGACTAAAATTGCAGGAGCTAAAAAACTGTGTACTCAAAAAAATTCTAACACTTCCGNTGAGTTTTGTTAGAGAAAAAACTATATTTTAATTGAAAATTCTTAAAAATAAATAAATAAACATAAGTCGCACACAATATCACTTTGAAATGGCGTGCTATAGATACGACCAATACTGTATGTAAGTAATACGTGTGCATGTGTAAGGGCGTACCGAGGCGTAAGCGTTTGTGAACGTCTGCTTCCGTGCGGTTACCGCTTGTTTGTTTGTCGCTGCGCTGGTTTCCGTTAAGGCTGCGCAACCGACAGTATTACACCGCCACTTTAACTCGACACTTGCACACATACCTACAATTATTTTTAGCAGTTATAGAAACCTTAATGTACACATACATACATATCTACCTATGTATGTACAAATAACACTAGAAGTACAACAAGCTTGTCAATCACTGTACAGCACTGTAAAGCGCTTTCAGTTTTGTTGCATAGAAATATGCGCACATGTATACAAACATATGCACACAAGCAGTTTCCCACTTTCCCACTTTACTTTGCCTGTTTGTTTTTTTTAGTTTGTTTCCTTTTAGGCTCTTGCCCCCCAACTAACTTTTTTTGTGGGTTTCATTGCTCAGAGCTCCAACAATAAAGCTGGGCGTTTATTGCGCCCCACAGTTAGTTGGTAACTGCCAGCTGGCAGTGACGCCCACACATTCAAGCAACATACTATTATCTACTACTCTATATAGTGGTGAGTGGCAAGTGGTACACGTTTTCTGTTGTGGTGGTAGACGCTGGCATCGTTGTAATGATAATTTTGATGGCGTGTCATTTTTTGAACGCGCGTCGCTGGGGAGCTTTCAACACGAGGGCAATGGGACAATGGTAGTGCTAATAAGGGCACTGACATTTCTATAGATTTTACATTGGCGTTGAAACAAAATGTGTGTACGTATGAGTGTAATTAAATACGTATTTAGTATGTATGTGTACATTTAAGGTTATATAATTTAGTTGTTTAAAGTAAGTACTGGCAGGTGTTTAAAATTTTTACAAGAAAAATTTCATTTTTGATTCAAAATTGTAAACAAAATGATGCTAGCAAAATATTTACCTATGATTAGGAAATACATGAATTTCTTTTCCAACTGTATTATTTTTCACAAGCAACTGAGAAATATTTTACTTTCAGTCAAAATTTTCAAAGAACGAGTTATTCTTTTTACAACACCTACCAATGGCAGATGATTCTGGTGGTATTGGTCACTTCTAACCAGGGACTGAAAATAAGAGTTATTTTTTTTTAGGTCCGAAATAGAAGTCTGATGTTAATTCTGACTTTCAATTGTTATACAAGGCCAGCATTAATATCACCGATGACAGTTAAGTCTTAGTTCTTAGTCTTAATTTTTATATCATAATCTGATTTTTGTGAAAAGGGCAGATGGAGTGCATTGAGTATGCTTTTATATCCTGAATAGTGATATTTGGATTTCTCTTCATTTGGCCGCCGTCTTTTCACTGTCGTCCGAAAATCCTCGTCCGAAAAATCTCATATCTGAACAATCAGTTGTATGGGAGCTATAGGTTA
>NW_016180856.1:0-6551 GCF_001687245.7 Rhagoletis zephyria | reverse complement strand
TATAAATACTTTTTGTTTTTTTTTCTAAACAGAAATCCTTTTGTTGTCGATAACACATCCCCTTATAATAATTTCTTTTATCCTATTTTTCGATTTATTGCCGATTCAAAAACGCCCTATCTCAACATATTTTCAATAAATTTTTAGTTGAGATAAAAAAAAAACAATGAGATAGAGCTATTTTCAATTAAATGCTGAAATAGGGCGTTCTTGAAAATTTTTTTGATATAGGGTGTTTTCGAACGGGCTTCCGAGATAGGTCTATATTCCACTGCCATGAATACGGTATTTTATTTATTTATTTTTTTTTTATTTCACTGTAAAGCTTATTAGCGATTGTGATTCTTCCGTGCGAGACTTTTCAAGGAGAGTTTGCTTGCTGCTCAGAAAGAAAAAATTCTGCAAAATCTCAGTCATATTCCAATTAGTTAATTCATAGAATAGTATGTAAAATATTGCCGGGGTATTAAATGTAGATCTACATACATATGTGTGTACATACATATGTATAGATATGTACATCTTATTGTTATTTTGCCAATCGATTTGCGTATGTGGCACATAATTGCAAGCAAAAGAAACCACAATAGAGATGTATGTATGTTTTTTTTTACAATCATCCAATGATATGTAATTAGATTATTTCGACGTCAGCACATTATCAGTTCGGATTAACTTAGTAAACAACTAAACAACTGAAATGTAAATATAAACAAGATCTTTTTCCTATTATTGCAATAAAAGCAATTAATAAAGTACACTTAGAAATAACTCAATCAAATGGTTATTCAGCGCAAGAATTGATTTAAAGCTGAATTCGTCCTAGACTGAAGGCTGTGTTTACAGCTTCTTAAGACTTTTACTAGATTATCAACTAATTGTCAATTAGCACTAAGCATAAATATTTGCTTAAAAATTATTATTTTTCAAAATTTTCAAAATGATTCGCTTCTAAACATTGATACTGATTGAGTTGTTTTGGTTTTGCCNTTTCATATTAAGTGACTATGTATGTACATTAGGGTGGCCCAAAAAAAAGTTAAGTTGAAATTTTAATGCTCTCGCCCCCAAGGATTGTTCGGTATCGAAAAAATATACCCCTTTTTTTTATTTCGCTCAAATCGCTCAAAGTTGTCCATGTATTTTATACCAAACTGAAGTCTGTTTTGCTTCACCACGTCAGGATTTTTTCCTGGGTGTTCATGACCCCCAAACTCATGGGGGTAGGGTATTCCTGTGAAGAGTACATAACACTTTTTTGCTTTATGGGGCTGCATTATTGATAGCTATAAAATAATTGTAGGCCAATTTACATACTATTCTGTACATTTTTTTTAATTTAAAAATAAATGTTTGCTTTAGGTTGGATTTAGAGTTCCATACCCAGCTCCTTATCCTTATTCAAATGAGTTCAAATTTTTTTTGGAATATATTTTATGTAACAAAACTTAACTAAGAAAAAATTTAACTCCTTAAATAAGAGCCACTATAATGTATATATGTACATATGTACATGTACGAATATGTATATGTCAGCATTGTACAAAAACAACTTCACGTGTTGCCGATAAAGCCTCGATTCGCATGTCGAACGACCTGTTTAAAAACACAAATACCGAAGTGATAAGAAAAATGATGATGCAAAACACAATATAGGTAATACCAGCCGACTTGGGGGCAAAAACAATGGCTTTTAGTGGAAAAAAATACATTTTCAAGATTGTTTCTAAGTGATCATTTAACGCCGAATAGCAAAACAAAAACCTTCAGCTGACAATTTAAGTACTAATATGAACATATTTCCCTTTGAAAATCAAACTGACTTTAATTTAACTCACTAAAGAATCCATATAGGTATATATAAATATGTACAGATAGTCCATAGCGTTGGTCGCAGTGGAACTTTAGTTAAGAGCAACTGTACATACATACATACATATATCCCCAAATTCGAGACAGTGAAAAAAGGCGCCTGTCAAAAGTACAGCCTTTAATATGTATTAAGATTCAGGCATTTTTTTTTCAATTTCGAAATTCTATAACTCGCCTTTAAGTCAACGCATCGGAATGAGTGATATATATTTTGGAGATAATTGAAGGCTGTAAAGAAGTCACTTAAGAATTTATAGACTACTATAAAATTGTGGACAAGATACGTCTTTTAGTTTGTGTTTAAAAAAAAAAATCTATTACCGAACCCCAAGAAAATGCCTAGACGATCGGAGACTGAAAGTGTTTAAGGCGGTTGAGGCTGTAAGCATCTCAACTGAGTAGGTATATAACAATTTACATGAATATTTGGATATGAAAAATCTATCCGCGCGATGGGTGCCGCGCTTGATGACACTCGACCATAAACGCCAGCGATGGATGGATCCACCAAAACCCACCAGAGTCCATAAACAAGTAACAACCAAGAAGTAGACTAAGGAAGACCAAAGTTTGTCAGTCGGCCAATGTCGAAATCCTCCCCGCTGTCATGGTACGGGACATGGTCATAGTTTTTTGGAATGCACACGATGTCATTCACATCGATTACCTTGGAAAGGGCAAAGCGATCACTGGCGAGTTTTATTCAAAGTTTTTTGGACATATTCGATATTAACTTGAAGCAAAAACTACCAAATTTGGTCAAGAAAAAAACGCTGTTCTATCAGAAATGTACCATCCACCGTATTCACCAGATTTAGCCCCCAGCGACTACTATTTTCCGCTTTCAGACTCAAAGAAATGGCTGGGCGTTAAGAGACTTAGCTCGAATGAAGAAGTCTTCACTGTAACAAACGTTTATTTTTAGGCTCTTGAAAGGCCCGGCCCTATTATTTCCAAGGATTTAAAAAATTGGAAAAAGGGTGGACTCCCTCCCTCGCCCTCGTTTGTAGATAGGTTAACCCGTACATTCCCTAAAAAAAGAAAAATGGATGACCAACTTTGCCTTTTGAAACCTCTTCGTTGAAAACGAACGTCTTTCTAAGATTCTGAGAAGAAAAGTTTTAAAAATTGTCCCCCTTCATTATGTTTCTTTACAAACTCGGAGTGCAGTACGTCGTATGTAGGTGTTAATTTTGTTTTTCTGCTTTCCCAGGCTAACGACATTGAGGAGACGCAAATGAAATTAATACTCAACACTTCCGTTTCCTCTTTGTTAGATTGATCGGTTGTTTCTCAATAACCAGTCAAGGAAAACTTGCCATTGCAAATATTAAATGGAAAATTAATTGTTGATTGCGTTGCCAATAGAAATGCTCCAATATCTCTTTTTACATAGCAAATGCAATACGGAGTCGTTTGCACCAGCTACATATATGTATGTATATGTACATATGCAGATGCATAGCTGCACAAATAGTAAGTATGTACTATTATATTTATTGACAATATGCCACTGTTTTCTATCGTAGCTGCATTAAGTAGTTATTTCAAATAAATATGTGCATTAGGGTGGTCCTTAAAATCAAAAGAGCGATTTCGGTCAAGACGTCTACATAGGGTAATCTGTATTTTTACCTTCCTTTTATTAACTCGGGATGTAACTATGTAATATTGATGCGCCTAAAAGATGCAGCGATTTCTATTCCCAAGTTACATACCTGATGACAGTACGAATGGCAATTATAATAGGGAGGTTTTAGCATTTTTAAACTATAATTTTATTACCCCTATGCGCCACGCCTTAACCGAATCCAATCTGGGCCAAAATTTATATGTGATAACTTCGACTATAGTAGTATCGACGTAGGGGTTGAGGCTTAGGAAATCTGATGTAAAAATGTTCTTCCTACATTTAAGGACCACACCGATGTACATAGATATGCATGTATGTATGTTTGTCTGTACCGAGTGAATGTATGGAATTGTTTCAGTATTATTTTGATAAGATTCCCGCTGCATCTATCTCTCAGTCATTCACCCGTACCGCACTCACCCAATAGCGCTTGGTTGTGCCACCAAGCCTTCGCTCAGCGTCCGGACTTTGCTTCGATCGTAGTAGATTTACTCCGATTTATATTTTAAATTTAAATAGTAGTTGGCTTAACGAAATGAAATGGTGGAAAAAAGCAACAAGAATTCACAAGGCGATCGTCGGTTCGAATCCTACTGAAAGAAGTCTGATGAGGAAATGTGGTGATTTCCGAAATAGCTATCACTTCTACCATTTTTTTCAAATTATTGTTGCTTTTCCATAATAAGCTTTTCATTAAAAACGGCCTTAAGCTCAATAAAAATTATTGAATTAAATTTAAAATTTGTATTTAAAAATTAAATTTTTTTATTTTTTTCCATTCACATTGGGTATATATAATAACTTCTTAAATTTTTCCTCAATAACTTCTGTGGTATCCACCAGGTGTTGTATAGCAAGATGTAAAGTGTGAAGTTGTCTGTTTTACTCTTTAACATTCCTTGCGGAATCACTTTTAATTTTCCAAAGCAGGGAATTGATTAAGGACCTAGAAAAACGTTAGCGAAACTTGGCAGATAATACGCCATTTTACCGCACAGTAGTGCCGAAGGAAAATTTTCAGAGATGAATCTCATTAAAAATAAATACCGGAACAGGCTTAATGTCGAAACAGTCTAATAATTGGCCTTTTTTTTAACATTGTAAATTTTTTTGAGGGAATATCGATTGGAATACTATGTTAACACCGTATGATAAACCTTAAGCAAATGTTTTTCTTAAAATTTCAGGCTTTTTACTCAATTTGTTCAAATAAATTTAAGTGAAAGGTATGTGTCATTTTAAGAAAATGCAATTGCTTTGTTTTTATGCATGCGGCTCAATGTGTGATGAATTGAAAAACTACCTGTAATATACATATGTAATGTGTAAGTATAGAAAAAATATGCTGAACTGAAAAAATACCAAAAGATGTAACAATTTTTCCTTGTACTATATAAAACAAAAAAATGTTAATCTACTCCGAAAATTTCAATTTTACTCCGATTTCTCGAGTCACTTACTCCCGAACCGAGTTTCAGTAGTCCGAATGCTGCCTTCGCTGCATCAAAAACATACATATTTATATAGGTATGTTAAAATGTATAGCAATATAATGCGATTATTACATCAGAGAATGGTATTTTTCCATTTGGAAAGTTAACATACAGAAATGTGTATGTATGTATGTAAATAAACACAGTTACGGATGAAATGCAAAAAAAAATAATAAGAATAATAATAACATATGTTTTGAAGCACTCAATTGGCGGGGGCGAACTGTTTGGTATGGGAAGCTTTTTTGGAAGTGTATTTGAATTTTTGCCATTACCTGTCGAGGGGCGTCAGCTATTAAAAAAAAGTTTTGTCTTTGATTCGAAACAGGCATCGAATTATGACCGGCTGAGTTAATAGATGAATTTTACGAACTAAGCTCAAAATTCTTCAGTTTACATGTGCTTGTTAGTGTAAACACGACCTAAACGGTCAACATTTTAAAATTGTTCTTAAACTTAATTGTGAAAAAAAAACGCTTAATTGTGTCATTTTTAAAATTTTTGTACATTTTTTTAGACAACTAATAACTTAAAAATGGTGGTTCGAAATAAGAAAAAAAAAACACAGTAACTGCAAAAAACGATTTCCAATATTTCACTCACAGATAAAGACTTTGACCATTTCCTATGCAACTGTCGTGTTTTTTTTGCAAAAACACAAGATACCGTTATTTGATTTGATATTCTCTTTATTAAATGACAGTGCTTGTCAAAAATTTATTTTTGTATGTAAGTACGAATAATAACTTTTTGCCACAAAAACAGATCACCGGCCGAAAAGCTCCTTAAACTACCCCCATAGGAAATTAAAAAATTGGCCCTAGAGACATAAAAACAGATCAAATTGCCCATAGTGCCTTGGTAGAATTATACCATTATTTCGTCAAGAATTAGACCATAAAAAGAATGGCCAGATAATGAAAGAGAAAGGGAAGACTCATTTTCAAGAAAAAAGGAGGGGCGGAAAAACTTTAATACGAGGTGCTTGTGATGCTGACAGGGAGGAATGCTGCCGAAAAATTCTATCAGAAAATAAGACAACAATCAAATCATTTCAAGAGCTGTTTCAAGAAGTCTGATGCCTGCAAGAACGACGATGGAATACACGTTCTGATTACATTACATTTGATATATGAGCGAAAAACTTCGCAACGTTTTTGAAAAACGACGAGAAGAACCCAGCATAACGAATAGAGACGACGCTCAAGTTCTTACACTCGACCAAGCGAAGTAATGACGGAGGTAATGTGGCTTATAAGCAACAAAGCTATAGAGGTCGATGGCTGAACAGTTGAAAGCCGGCGGCAAAGGGAGCACGTACCCGCGCGAAAATTGGAATCTCAGTGTACTTAGCCCAATACACTAGGGAGGAGATCCTGCTGTTTGTGAAGCCCTTTAACTTGGAGCTTACTGATGTGGCTTCAGACCTGACCAGTCCGCCATTGAGCCTCTTTTCACAGTGCACCAAATCCTGGAAAAGACATTCAGCCTCATTGCGTAAATCGTAAATTAGGCTAAATTGTACAACTCGACAACATTGGCATTGTCTACTG
>NW_016180853.1:177-6553 GCF_001687245.7 Rhagoletis zephyria | reverse complement strand
AATATCACTTAATCTGCGTTATGGGAGCCACTTTCGAAGTGATTACGTTTTCGTAGCCATATTGTTGGCTAAAGTCTTTGGTCTTATTCATAAAAGCATAAAATAGATTTCAAAAACTGTACGAAATGAAATTTATATCAGACTCTTCTTCTTGTTTGCGCCGCGATCAAAAAACTTCGCCAATTGCTTCTCCCCTTTGCGAATTCGCGCCAGTTGCACATACCGAGCGCAGACAGGTTCTTCTTATGTTCGCGGTCACCCTTGCTTTCGTTGTCCACCCAAGGGCACCCAGTCGAAAGATGTTTTCACCGGAACCTCGTCATCCACGCGTACAACATGGCAAAGCCAGGGCATGTTCAATTTTTAAGCGCTTAACTATGTCCATGTCGCTAAAAAGCTCATACAGTTCGTCATTCCATCTTCTACGGTACCCGTCGCCCAAGCGAACAGGGTCGTAGATATTGCGTAAAATAGCTCTCTAGAAAGTACCCAAAGCCTTCTCACCTTTGTTTGACATCGTCCATGTTTCTGCGGTCATGATGAGACACTTGTAGAGCGTGATTTTTTGCGTCGTGAGAGGGTTTACAAGAGTTATTCTTCGATTGATTTGCCGGCTGACGGTGTTGGTGATGTTTATACTGGAACCTTGGTAGACAAAGTCTACTTCACTGTTATAACTGCATACAGAGTCGTGTGTCCCTAAGCGCGTGGACTCTTTATGTGTTGCCATGAGGTACTTTATCTTGTCCTCTTTCAGCGCCAAACTAACCGCTTTCGCTTCGTTATCCAAACTTGCCGACGATATCGCTATCATCTGAATACGCCAGAAGTACTAGATTTTTACTGTATATGATGCCCCTGCGATTTAAATTGGCAGCCCTCATTATGCTCTCCAGAATCAGATTGAAAAAAGTCGCACGAGAGTGAATCGCCTTGTCTAAAAACTCGTTTGGTTTCAAACAGTAGGGAAAGGTCGTGCCCGATTTGAACGGAACTGAATGTTGTACTCAACGTCTCAATATAATCGACAAAAAGATGGGACATGTCGATTTGCACATCGAGTGTTTTTTGGCCAGAATTTAGCGAACTGTAGAAATCTGCTCGATGGTGGACTTATCAGGTCTGAAGCCACACTCAGTTGGTTCGTAAATAGCTTCAATCTTTTACACAGTATCGCCGACAGGACTTTATAAGAAATATGAAGAAGGCTTATTCTGTGATACTTGACACAAACGGCGGTATCTCTCTTCGCGTGGATTGGGAAAAGTACACTGATATTCCAATTATCGTGCGGCTTAGGAGCTGGTACATGCTCTCTACCAGAACTTAGCCGTCGCCCTCGAACAGCACAGCCGGTAAACTAGCTGCTCCAGAAGTTTTATTGTTTGTAAACCGCATTTTGCTGTTCTCACCTTGCCTTGGCCGAAGGGGCGTCTATATACATTGGTTCGGGTTCTTCCTCATCAAACGCTCTACCTGTTTCGCCATATAACATTTACTTTGGACATCTGATGCCAGATTTCCATATTCGTCTTTGCAGGAGCTAGTCATTTCATTTCTGCCTTATTTTCTGATAGAATTTTCGAGATGCATTCTTGCCTGCCAGTATGTCCTCTTTTCAGGCTCACATAGCGCGAATATTTAGATATTTGAATGACTAAAAACTAGTATTTGAAATACGGAAGGCGCTATTTTATTAGCCTTTCAGATACAACTGTACTTTCAGATACAACGCTATTTATTGCCGTGTATGTATCTATCACCTGGCTTGCGCACCGTGTGGGTAGCAAATTTAGACACTATTCATTTAAGAATTCGTTTCCGAAGAAGCGTTTGAGCACTCCAATGATGCAATGGTCACGAGACTATCAGACAAGATGCTTATCTACTGAAGGCAGGTTTAGAGATTCAATACAGAGCTTCATTCATCGATACAAAGGCGGCTTGTGTTGGCAGCCTAAAATCGAGATTGACTGACAGCTCGAATGCCCATTTTTAGATCTTTGGCCGTGGCTATATAGTAAGTTGTCTTGATGATGAAACTCGAATTATATCCCCGATAGATCCTAAAATCGATTCGGGTGGAAAATCCTTTTCAAGAGTGAGAGACGTCGTTGTGTTGTTTGAGATCTAAAAAAAATCGAGCAGTGAAAGTGTTGGAGTGATCGAGTCTTAATTCCCACTACGCATTACGGTTTGCTTGGAGATTCCGTAAAAGAATTTTAGTAAATGGTCTACAGCCCGAAAGTTGAGTATGTCTTTGGAGCTTTTGTAGACTAAGGGTAGCGTTCCTTGGCAGTGAAGACTTATCTTATCTTATATAAAATAGAAATTTCTCTAATACATTTTGCTTGAAAAAAATCAGCATAAAAGAATAAAATAACAACTGGACGTATTTATACTTTCTTACAGACGAGTCTTTTGAGCACATTGCCAGTGCTATTAGATCAATCTCACCTCACCGATGTCACTATATCAGCAGAGGGACGTACGCTGCGTGCACACCGAGTTGTGCTCAGCGCGTGCAGGTGCAAAATTTCTTAATAAATCCTTCGTATCGCTAATTGTTCTTGTTTTTAACAGCACCTTCTTCTTGGAGCTCTTTCGCACCTTGGACACCACCAACCATCCAATCATAATCATACCAGGTGCTACATTCGCCGCCATTGTGGCGCTGCTAACTTTCATGTACTCCGGTGAGGTGAATGTCTTCGAAGAGCAAATACCAATGCTGCTCAGTCTGGCCGAGACTTTGGGCATTAAAGGACTTGCAGATGTGCAGAATAATGTGAGTGAGCGCTTCCATTCAAATGTTTAATCTAGCTCTTAAGTTTAACTTGTAATATTTCTCCCCAAGTTACAGAAATCTAGTAGACGCGCTGCCACTGCACCGCCAGCGCCACAGCAGCCGACGCAAGATTTTTTAGACTCTTTGCATAAAGAAGAATCAGATTCACCGGCTACACCACCTACCCCACCGCCTACATCCACTTCCATGGCACCACCTCTGGCCTGCACCGTGCCACCGCCAAGCGCACAGCTACCGCTGCTCTCTGCTGCGTCAATGCCAAGCGCTTTCAACACACCGCTACTCGGCAGCAAGCTGCCCACACCGCTGGAAAGTTTCTTCCTAAAGTCGCTGCAATTTTATCCGAACTTGCTGCCACAGCCGCTGAACTTTTCTCAAACGGCGCTCAATAAGACCAGCGAACTGTTGGCCAAATACCAGCAGCAATGCAATAGCTTGTACCAAGACGCGTTGGGTATCCCGCCTAAGGACATTTTGCCTACATTTAGTGGTACTGAAGATTACGCAGCGGCAACCCAATTAAGTACGGCAGGAGTCATCGACGATGGCGGCGGCGGCGGCGACGGCTATGGCACTGCGAAGCGTTTCTGCCTGGGAGATAGGCAACGACAAGTGAGTGTTTCCGCCACGAAGCCGCAAACGTCGCTTCTGCACTACACCCAGCATCATCAGCACCACCAGTCACCATCGCCACAAACGCATGGTCAGCATACGTTGGCGCATAGCCAGCCGACGATAATACAACAACAAAAAGACATTAAACGTATAGATAGGATAGTAGAGAATTTACGCAAGACACCGTTGAGCGGCGAGAGCGGCTCAACTGCGCTACAGCAGCATCGACAATCACCGCAACAACAGCAACATTTACAGAGTCACCTCCAAGCACCACCACTGAGCGTAAAGACGTCCCTGGGTGCCAATTATACGCCTAACTTGCCATCGCCCCAATTAAGTAGCACCAATATGCCGTGGTCCATCTCTTCGTCGCCAGCAACCGCCTCCACACAGAGTCAATTGCATCAGCATCATCAACACACACATGCGTTGTCTTACTTGAGCGCTGACGATCAGGTGGCAAAACTGCAGCAACAAATAGATCAATTTGCAAGTTGTAGTCGTAGCGCCGCTGCAGCAACAACTTCAACAGCTGCTGATAGCAATGAGAATAAGGCCAACACGCATGGCGATGGTAGTCTGCTGTCGGCATTGACAGAGAAGCCACCGAGTGGCGCGGCGAATTTATCGAGCACGCCAAACGCGAGCCCACAGCCGAAACCACCGTCAAACTCAAAGCTCTACGCCACCTGCTTCATCTGTCACAAGCAGCTTAGTAATCAATACAATTTGCGCGTGCATCTGGAGACACACCAGAATGTGCGGTGAGTACTACATAGATGGCGACTTTTTTTATATTTGTAATCTTAAAACGAAGTATTTGTTTCTGCTTTCAGCTATGCTTGCAATGTTTGCTCGCACGTGTCGCGCAGCAAGGATGCCTTGCGCAAGGTATGTAAGCCACGCAAATGCTGCTATATTTCTTTTATTCATTTCTGTCCTTTCTCATCCTACAGCATGTCTCATATCGCCACCCTGGCGCACCTTCACCCTGCGAATCGGAGGCGCGCCGCAAACGTGCCACCAAAGCGGCGAACGCGTCACCACCTATAGCCACCGCTGTAACACCAATAAGCGCTGGCGGCGCCAGCAGCACACCCACCTCACCTGCTACTGCGACAATCAGCGCGCCATTTCAACTAAATCACAGCGCCGCAGCAGCTTCTACCCCAACAACAAGCGCCAACATATCTGCATTGGACACAGAAGCGCAAATGGCAGCAGCGGCCCAACTGAGTTCAGCCTATATGTTTCTGCCGAATCAATTTCACTTAGCGGCTGCAGCTGCTGCTGCGGCACAACATCAGCAACAACAACATCAGCAGCAGCAGCAACAACAATTGCAAAATGCATTAGATGCTACAAATGCAGCGGCGGCAGTTGCTGCTTTAAATTTCGCTGCCGCTCCGGTGGCGCCTGCTGCAGCGACTACACCAACAACTGCAGCTGCTGCTTCAAATGTCGGCGAAGATAGCACAGCAGCTGCTTTGGCCAATATAAAGCGTGAGCCGAGTCCAGCTGTAAGTAGTCCAGGTACGAGACATCAAAGTGGCGGTAATCAAAATAATACTCTGGGTTGTGGTGGTGGTGGCGTAGAGAGGAGTCCAATGAATATGCCGTAGGCGTAGGAAGCGAGAAGTTTTGGCATACATTTTAGGTTAAGTAGCAATTTTCTACTTTTTCTTTAATATCAATATTTATTTGTTATTTTTTAATCAGAAGCAGCTTTATTATATAAACACCAATTTTTCTTTTGAAAGTAGCATTAAGCTACTGTTAGTTATAGGTCTTTAGATATTTTTATCATACCAATTGATCCCATCGTTAGCCCCGGCTGTGATAATTAGTGGAAACATTTTAATTAATTTTTTTCTTTGTTTCAATTACTTTTTAATTGTAAATTTAATATTTAATAGATAATTTTATTCAGTCTTTATTTCACTTTTTGACTAATTTCCGCAGTTAAAGCTTCACCCAACTTATTAACATATGAAAGTTTCACCTTCACGTTAAAAATCGAGTTTAGCAAGCCTTTTAGCCGACGTTGTCTTAAAAATTTAATATTGAATTTCATATAAAATTTAAGCACAAACGCGATAGACTATAGTAGGAGAACTCAAGGGGGGATTCGGGGATTTACTCGGGCGCATCAGATTAACATATGGGGGATGCCGTGCATCCTGTTGAGTACCTCTGCCAAATCTAAGCGCATCTACAGCTCATCAGAAAAGTAAAAAAAATTTATGGGTGCATTTACTTGAGCGCGTCAGATTAAGAAATGGTGGGTTAATTAATTACAAGCTGAAAAGTCTGCAATTCAATAATCTGACAATTTGAGCGTGACGCAAGGGATTGGGAGGGTTGCAAACTTGCAAAAAAACGTTACCTTGACATTCTCGAGCACGGTCAATTTTTTTTATTATGAAGCAAACAGCTGAAGGGTAATGGGAAGTATATAATCTGACGGCTTCCACAAGCCGGAGTAACAAAAACCGTCAACAAAGATTGTCGCGTGCACCTGCTGCTTTTCAAAACTACTTCAGATTTTTCTACGAAATTTGTTATTTTTTTATTTGTTTGCTGTTTTCCGTTCATATTAGTTGCGATCGATAACAAAATTAGCCAACACCAGCTAACAATCAAAATCAAGAGCGTAAGCGAAAATTCTCTCCCAAAGAGAAGAAAAAGCAAAAAAGTAAACGAACAGGAAATTAGCCATCACTTGCAAAAACCGGAAGAAGACACACCAGCTGACTTTGTTTATGTTTTATTTGTAAACAAACTGAAAATCATGTTGCCTCCATGGTAGAAATAAGGAACATTGCTAGAAGTAAAAACTAGTTGGCGCTATCATAAAGTCACATAGCATGCAGCCAAAAAGCATATAAATACCAAAACTCGAAAAATGCAATTTTGTTTGTTTACAAAAATTGCAACCATATGTTTTGT
>NW_016180853.1:0-133 GCF_001687245.7 Rhagoletis zephyria | reverse complement strand
TAAAGGTTGTAAATGAAAAGAAAATGAAGGAAAAATGTTTTGGTTGTCGGTCAGAACATGGTATTAAATACAAACACTTGGAATTTGAATTTTGGTTTCACAAATTTGATTTTAAGTACATAGATTGAAAATA
>NW_016180851.1:0-6554 GCF_001687245.7 Rhagoletis zephyria | reverse complement strand
CCCAAAAAAAAACTTCCACTTCAGCTCTGCAACATCGGAAGTTCTTCAGCTGCTAACAATTTCTCTTGAAACACCAACACTTTAATGTTATATTTCAAATTTTATTTATTTTTCTTTAAAAATAGCATTCGCTTTATACAGCCGGAAATTATTATATTTTCTCTACTTTGCTCTAGTAACTGCAATTTTACTCCTTTTACAGCTTATTTAAACTTTTTTTTTGTATTGCAATTTTCTTTTGAGCTCTTAATTCAGCCGCATGGATTTTAAATTTACGCTCATAAATTTTTTCACTTCACTTTGGGCACTAATTGCGGCACAAAAACTCCAATTTCGTACGTTTTTCACTACTACAGTAATGCAATTCAACTTTTACTTCCACTAGTATGTATATGTATGCATGTATAGACGCATACACTTACACACACACACACCCGCTGTGCTATAACCACAAATTACGCGCCACAATCTCTAACGTCGCTCGACGTCAAATTACGTCGCCGGCAGACACTCGCACGCTGTGTGCTGTGTGTTTTTACTGGTGGTGGGTGGTACACCGGGTGGTATGCGTAACGTCGCTGTGGGTGCGCTAAGTCGCTGCAAAATGTTGGCCGTTTTTGTTTGGGTTGCCGCCCTCTGTGCTATGGATATGCCATGGAGGGTTTGTTGAATCAAGCGTAAGCGTAAAAAAATGCCAATACTTGATTTATGGAATTCCGATTCAGTTTGTTTTTGTGTAGGAATTTAGTGATTTTATTTGCTACTTTCTTTGTGCTGTCGAAAAGTTTACAATGGCAAATTTTTATTTATTAATTTTTTTCAGTTTTTAGATTGCGTTCGATTCTTAGCGTGGAATTAAGTATAATTTCCCACTGCTTTATGACTTATTTTGCGCTCAAAGGCAAGCTTTCAATATCGTAAAATACGCTTTATATTTTCTTGTTTTTTTGTTTTTGTTTTTTGTTTAACCAGCACGTTAATAACTGGCAGTTGCTTGTGGCCGCAGTCTTAAGCTTGCACACAAAAATTTAACGGCCACGCGCGCTATTAAATTTAAATTACTGCGCGCTATGCACACGCAAACACAGCCAAACGCACGCATACATGCACGCGTACGTATGGTCGCCGCACCAATACATTACAGTACAAGCACGCGTGCCAGTAGAGTGAAATTACCGATTTATAAAAGCAAAATTATTGCCACGCACAATGAACACGCATTTTCAGTGCCAACGTCTGAATCGATTTTTTTAGCGCTGGAAATTCGTTTAATTTATTTGGTATTTCGGTGGCTATATTTTTAACCGACTTCTTTTTTCAATATTTGTACAAAGTGTTTCACTTTTTGGTTTAGCTTAACAATTTTGATTTCTGCTGTAAACGTTTGCCAGCCAATCAGCTTTCAGCTTTTGTTTAGTTGTTTAATAAGATTTAATTTTTTATTTATTTTTTGTTTTGTTTTCACACACAAAACAAACGTGCTTTTCCGCTATAGCGCTTTACTTCAATCAGCAACGGCACGAGAGAGAAGGTACCCAACGATTNCTTGCCAGCCAATCAGCTTTCAGCTTTTGTTTAGTTGTTTAATAAGATTTAATTTTTTATTTATTTTTTGTTTTGTTTTCACACACAAAACAAACCTGCTTTTCCGCTATGGCGCTTTACTTCAATCAGCAACGGCACGAGAGAGAAGGTACCCAACGATTAACTGAATTGTACGTTGCATGCATAGCGCAAGCAATGCTGTTGATTGTCTGCTTTTAGGCGCGCAATAGTGGGAAAATTTCAAGAAAAACTCTCAGTATCAGACATATGTGCTCACCAATATGAAATGAGAAAATTTCCCTGATGGGAAATTTATGTTTTCCATACTATATCGTTTGTGCTAACATGCTTCACTGATTTACGCTCTATTTCAGTTGAAATTTTGTAGCAACAAAAATGTCCCTTTTTGGGAAATTTCTATTTTCACGCATGAGTATTCGTATAGCATTGCTTTTTAGTTGTTTCAAATGTGCCAATGAAAACTAAAGCATTTCCGAAAATTTCCCACCTCCTGGGAAATTCTCCCTCGCGCTTTTATCAAACAGCAAATCATTAAACGTGCTTTGTCTGCAAACAGTGTAAAACGCTTTGCAGCTTACAAAACGTGACGTTGCGCGTGCTTTGTTGTATTTTTTGTTGTTTGTGTTACATTTTATTTTTATTTTCTTTTTCACCCTTTTACATTGCCTCGTAATGTGGGTTAAGCATGTGTTTATTAGCTGCGACACTACAGTCGCCGTCATCGTTGTCGCCGCCGCTGACACAGCTGTTTGTTTGTGCAGCGTTGATTTGATTCTGTTTGTAAGCGTATGACTGCGTTTGCTTGTATAAATATCGGGTTGTATGCATTTGAGTGTGTGTGTGTGTATATTGTATACACATACATATACTTATGCAGAAACAGTCTTATAGGCATACATGTCTATATGCATGCACATGTACTAGATACTTACTTGCAGTTTGTTTGTCAACAATGTAGTCTCGCTGGTTTCTTGTACAGTGACCCCATCCACCCTCATTGACAAATGTTGCTGTGCAGCGGAGGTACATTNGTACGTACATAAATATCCCCTCGAAGTTTTCTCATGTCTATTGCGCCTCCGCTGTCACATTCACGCTTCCCACTTTTATACATACATATATATCGGACCCTAACCGCCAAAAAGACGTCATCGATAATTTTTCAATAGTTTACTTTTGATGCAGAAATACATCTAGATGATCCATAATCATTTTTGCATCAAAAAGAAAATTTTGAAAAAAGTTTCGCCTACGTCTTTTTGGCGGTTACGGCACGATATGTACTGTCGCGCTTTATGATTGTTTAATGTGTTATTGTAGCAATTTTTCTTTGCATCTCAGTTGGTTTCCTCTTCATAGCAAACAGGTGTTTAACCTCACAAGTGTTGGGTTCACAGTATGACTCAAATTTCCTTTCATTTTACGCGCAAACGATTTAACTGGAATACACTCGGAAAACATGTTATCGTTTGTTGAAAAAGGCAAATAAAATGTGTGCGGCCGAACCAGCATGTAGAGTCGCTAGACACGCCTGTATAAGGAGAGTGCCGGCATCTTTGAATGTTCCCAATCTATGCTGGTGCATCACTGGGATTTTCAGCGCACGACTACTGCCTCAGCCATAAGGGATGATGAAGAAATCAAGAACTTCGAAAACTGACTCTACCATTACCCATGATAGTTTTCAAAATAAAAATATTTATATATATTTTTTTGTTTCATTTAATTTTTAGGATATGCATTTTTAGTTTTAATTTTGTTTTCGTTATGTTTCATTGTCTTTGTGTTTAATATCATTTATTTTTTAGAAACTCATTTTTGATTTTTTTAGACTTCATTCAAAAATGTTTCAGAAACGAATTTTTTTCTATTTGTTTTATTTAATATTTTTCTTTTTGTAATTTTAGTTTCTTTTTGGTTTTAGATTTTATTGTTTTAAAACGAAAAAACTATATTTGTTTACTTAATTCAATTTATGGGATCTTAATTTATTTCTTTATAGATTTTTGAAAATAATTTTTTATACTTTTTAGGCCTTTTCTTGAATTAAAATATTTCTTTTTTAATTTCATTTAATTTTTTAAGTACAATTTTTTTGTTTTTTTGTTTGATTTCTCTATTTTTCAAACAATTTTTTTTTTCTTTCTGTTTTATTCAATATTTTTCTTTTTGTAATTTTATTTTCTTTTAGGTTTTAGAGTTTATTGTTTTAGAATGAAAAACTATATTTTTCTAAATTTAGATCAATTTATGGGATCTTATTTGATTCTTCTATAGATTTTTGAATTTAATTTTCTTATAATTATTAGATTTTATCTCGAATTAAAGTATTTTTTTTTTTAATTTCATTGATTTTGTAAGTGCTATTTTCTTATTTTCTTTTTATGGTTTAATCTCCTTCTTTTTCAAATTTACTTTTCATTACATTTCAAATTTTACAGCCGGGTTCGCCAGCAATTTAAATGGAAAATGATTTTTTTATTTTCTGTCAATTTCCATATAAAGTTCAAAAAACTAAATTCATTTTTCACTTAAATTGCTTTCGTTATATTGGCTGTTATTGTGTTAAAAAGAAAAATATTTATTTTTTTATTTTATTAAAAATATTTTTATAATTTTTGCTTTTATTTTATTTCATTTTTTTTTATTATTATTTTTTTTTAATTAAATTTTCTTTTATTTATTAGTTTTTATGGTTTTGAAGAAAGGAAAACAGTTTCCAACAGTATTGCCAAGTGCTGGATTAGGCAATAAAATATCGAATGAAAAAAAGAAAGACTTATCTAAGTTGCTGGAGAAACAATTTGGGAGAGCATGGAAGGATTTGGAAGACTTAATTTTTTTCAAAACAGTGTTGGAGGAAGAAACGGCTACTTTTGATATCGAAAAATTCGAAATTGACGATCAATTAGAAGTATGTTATTGTTGTACGATTGATTGTGCACTTAAAATTTAAAAATAAAAATTCAGTATGTCTTTCTAATAAAACTTATGTGTTAATTTTTATAATTTGTACAATTCGAACCTTAGTGTTATTTTTTATTTTTATTTTTTGAAAGATTTAAGTTATAACATTTTTATAATGAACTCACCAAAACGCTACATTTCCAATCAGTCGCACCAAAAAGTAACATTTTGTTTTTGAATTATCTAACTTGTAATGGCTAAAAGGGGAAACTATTTTAATATAGTTACAAATAAGGGAATAGTTTCGTGGTTATTTAAGGTAATTATTGCCTGTAAAAAACTAAACCTACTTAAATAGCCAGTGGTAAAAAAACAGACTTTGTCAATTTACGTAAAATCGTTTATGATGGAAATGTAGCATTTTGGTGTAGAACTCCACATTTGAGCGAAAAACAATCCTTCATTTATAATACCACACACATTTCAATTTAAACACACCCAGCGTATAACTGAATATTATACTATGCGTTGGTTTCCTAACCTTAAAAGCATTCGCTTTTGCACCTTATTTTGTTATACCAATTTCGAATGGAACTCATGCCTGCTTGCATCATTTCCTTACGAAACACCGTTCACTTTCATCGTCTTGTCTAGACGTGCAATTGCTTCTGGATTACAATAGACTACCGCAAGAGAAGGGATTATTGTGTATTAAATTATTCGATTTTGATTTGTATTACATTTGCCGCTAGCACCTCGAAATCATTCCTCAGACATTATGTATGTATGTGTCACTTCTAGATTCGCTTTTTGTTTAGTAAATTCCATTTGTAAGCTTCTTTTATATTAAATGCGAATTGCAATAAATCATAAAAGTGAATGGTATCATAATTTATATTTGCCTGACTAACAGCAATTGGTCACGCTAAGAATGGTAAAGTAATAATGCGGCAGTCCATTACGATAGCCAAAAATGGCTAAAAAATAAGAGATGAAAATCAAATAAAATGTATCAACTAACTTAATTCATTTTAATGCCCCAATGCGCGCCCTAGTCACCTAGAGTAGTCAAACTGTATTTATCATACATATATTTGTTTGCTATGTACACAGTTAAGCCGAGAGTCAATCGCTAGTCATCAAATGTCAAATTGAAAGCCGAAAATAAACATTGCAATGAAATATTGCGTGCCGGTGAAAATCCAAATCAAATCGTACATATGTATGTACTATGTCTGCCTGTGAGTAGCAATAAATGCTGTCAATGATTTTCCGTAACAAATCCCAACATTTAAATAACAGCGGTTTTGTGTTGTCCTCGCACTTTTTATTTGTAGACTAGAACAAAAAAAAAACACTGGCAATGCCAAACGAGCATCAAAAGATCAACTAGAATGCATTTAACTATGCTGAAACCGCCAATGGATTTGGAAAATGATGGCAATTGACCAAAATAAGTACTAAAAAAAACAACAAACAATTGACAGAAAAATTGCCAATTGAATGACAGTTGACAGAGATAGGCAAATGTAAAATAATACACAGCTATTTTAAAAATACGAGGGTGCGTCGAAAAGTAGTTAAGGTTATGTTTGTTTAGAGTACTCAGTACGAATAAAAGAACTCGAAAGTACTCAGATCGTAAAAGAACTCAAGAGTATTCACTAGTTTTTTACAAGGTCCCAAACCAAGCCCCAACTGGTCCCAAACTTCTCCCCAACTAGCCCCGAACTGGTCCCCACCCAGCCCCGAACTAGGCCCCAACTAATCCTGAAATGCTCTTGAACAAGTCCCGTCTTTTAAGAATTAAAAATTTTTTTCGCGCTCATAATTATTATGAAAAGACTTTTATAATATAAGTCTCACAATAAAAGTCTTTGATGCCCTAAAAATATGTACCTCAATGATAATTATAATGAAAAAAACTTTTATAATATAAGTCTTAAAATAAAAGTCGTTGAAGACTTAAAAATATTTATCTCTCTGATAATTATTATGAAACTACTTTTATTTTATCAGTTCTTGAATAATAAATAATTATAGATGACTCGAAAAATATTTATCTTAATATAATAATTATT
>NW_016180848.1:0-6556 GCF_001687245.7 Rhagoletis zephyria | reverse complement strand
GAATGTGGAAATTTGAAAATTGTCAAATTGTGTGTGATTATAGCATAGCAAGTGATGGAATTTCACTTAGTATGGTGTCTGTGATAAATAAACTAAAGCATTCTCTCGCGCTCGTGTCAGTGTGAGCGCATAGGCAAACGCCCAGCAACACCCAGCGGTGGATATACATACTATATATGTATGTAGATGCGTTGCATACATATTGGCGCTATAACCTGTGAGCCAATGTATTTGGACAGGTATTTGATTTCAACGTGTGCGACAATATGTGGCACAGTGGTGTTTTCATACACAAATAAAGTCGAAAATCGATTCTGCTGTTCCTGTTAATAAATGTTGCATAATAAAATACAGTTGAAACAGTTAGAGCGTTCGCCCACAAAAAAAATTAAAATAAAAATTTCACCAAATTAATTTTGTTTTAATTTTAAGAAAAATTGTAGGTATGTAGTTTTATAGCATATTAAGTTTTAAAGCAATAAAGTGCAAGTCTTAAAAGAAATTGGGTTTATTTTTAATATTTTTTTTGCTCAACATTGCGAGAAAACTTTGCGTGCATAAATATGAGGAAGAAAATGCCTAGCACCGTAAGCAAAAAAAAAAAACGATTTCTTAACCACTTTAAACCTGCACTTTATCACACTAAAATTGAATAGGCCATAAGGTTTATAGCTTAGCTAAAATTTTTCTAACAGTAAAAAAAGTAGGTATAATTCTTTTAACATTTCAAACTACTATTATTGTGCAATTTATTTCGTTTCGTTTTTTTTTTTTTCAATTCATTTTTATCATGCAACATTCACTCACAGGAATAGGATGATCGATTTCCTAATAACTTGATACTTTTCAGCAATTTGCAACAAACAAAATTATTATAAGCAAATAAAAATTCAAAAATCGTGAAAGAGCGTTGTCTTAAGAATTTAAATCTAAAAATTAACTCTACAATATTTTAAATCCTACTTTTTCATTTCAGACCACTGTGCGGCGATTCACTACCGACGCTTTGGAATAGATTTACTGTTACCAAGTGCAATCGGTACAAGACTATGTTTTTAAAGCTCACGCTCACGTCTCCCTCTCATTAGTCATAATCCTTTACGATTTTGAAAAGACTACCTCTTCTTAGCTGTCGAGTGTCACCGAAATGATTTTGCTCTTAATATCTTAGACCTAGGCGACCATATCCACCACATGCACGGAGGCCCCTATTCGAGTAATTTCGAATCGAACACGAGGAAGATGAGAGCGGCTGAATTTATTCTACCACATCCCTAATTACAGAAGCTTCACCTTAAAAATGCTTTTGTGGGTCAGTGAGCGAAAGGATCGATTCGAATTTATTCGCTCGATGAAAATCCCTGCTCGCTGAAAACCCCTACATCCACCCAGATTTCCATATTTAATCTATTTTCATGCACAGTAATGCCTATGCCTAGTGGTGGTTCCAGTTCTTCTCCTGAATGCCCTTTCCTTGCACTATTCTAAAGACTAAAATCTGGTAACTTTGTTGTTAGGTGAACTTTCCATAAAAAGATCTATCATGGGTAGGAAATCATCGCACCATTAGATTGAACTTTGAAATTTTCTATTCTTTAAGCGACGTAATCCTTACTTAGGGCAGTCCATCAGAACGAGTGCATCCCGTATACACTCACCAGCTTTATATTTCCTATCATTCTCTCGCCCAAATAAATTTTGGAGTTTACAACAACTCCAAGATATTTCTTAATTTTGGTTCAGTAAAATTGGATAACTCCATATATCTTGTCATATTTTTTAGCGAATTGGGTGCTTGGCGCTTTTTAGATGATAGTGTTTTATTATCTGACCAAATTTTTGATCAACTTGGCAACACTATTAGTTCTTGGCTTGTCTGGCTGTATCGTCAAAACTTTCATACAAGCAGATTAGCGGATATAAACTAATCCTTAACCGCTTGATGAGGTCCAGGCCTCTCTGTTTCAGCTAAAAACGCACGACCGTAGGAGAGCGTGCTCTAAAGTATACAAGACCTTTAGAAGGGTGTGAAAACCTTCCTGTGTTTAAAAAGGAAATTTTCTCTGGAACAAATGGAACTAAATCTGGCCATTGCTAAAGAATAAATTAAATGCATTAAAAATTTATTTTTGACATTCCGATTCCTAAAGTTTTTGCATATAAATTTTGTCCACGCTTTATTATTTTGCTGGCTTTTAAATTTGGCTATGTTCGTTGATTTCAGGCCTTTAAACGAATTGTATGTATTTCTGAAGCGCGAAAGTGTTCTTATACGAAATTTTAATAAGTTTTATTGTCTTCTATTTGCAATTTCACCAATCCATACCCACTGTGCATCTACCGAAACGTATGGGCTCCGTGTTGGTATCCATTGATATTGCAAAAGGTGAGTAAAAGTCCCATGGCATAATACATACGTATCCGTTATTGCGTATTTTTGTGTTTGTATATCCATTTTATTTAGTGCAAGAAGTGAATGTCATGGAGAGGAATTTCATTTTGGCACTCTGACAGATGCCTGTCGATTATTTAAAAATCAGCTATTGAACGATTTGCAAATTAACTCACTGACATTGCGCTTAGAATAGTAATAGCAATTTTGAAGCATTTGGTAGAATCGCTTAGCCTTCATAAAGAAAGAATCGTCTTCCGCAATAAGATTTACTGCTTTAGTTTAGAGCAGGAAGCCATAGATCACTAGAAATGTGCGTAGATTTATTTCGGTGTAAAATAGATATTCTTCTGAAAACCCGAATATCCTTAAACTCCCCCCATTTTTATTGTGTACAAAACTTATTGTAATGAATGAAAATACTTTGTTGAAACATTACAACCCTTTGCATACTCGGAAACGTGTCACCACTTCGAGGCGTATAAATTTGATTTAATAAACTTTTGTAATTTGCAATCTTCACGTAAATCATCCGAAATTTGTAGCGCCAATAACAACACTACCAAACATTGTCAGCGGTATACATATGTACAGTGCCGTACAAAAGTATTGGAACAGAGAATTTTTCGCAATATCTGCAAAGTTTTTTATTCTAATTTATTTTCGATAATTTTTTATAAAAACATAGTTCGTCCTACACCAAAAAATATAAAAACTAAATCCCTAAACTTTGTGTAAAACTCAGGAAAATTTAATAAATTTGCATACTAATTTGCAACTTTCTATTAAGATTTAAAAAAAATATTCTAAGTATGCAGTTTTATAGACCATCTAATTTTAGTATAACAAAGTGCAAGCTCGAAGTTGCCAAAAAGTGCGTTGATTTTCTTTTTTTCTTTTTATGTTTTTTGGTGAAATACGAACTATATTTTTATTGAAAACAAATTACATTGAAAATAAATTAGAATAAAAAACTTTGCATATATTGCGAAAAATGCTCCGTGCCAATACTTTTGTCCGGCACTGTATGTCTGTGTGCAGCACTACATGCCACACGCCACACGGTGCGGCAACAAATCTGTCAAACGTCAAACTTCACCCTACTTAATTTCCTCTAGCGAAATTAGTTTTTGCAAATTTTTCTATTTTTCATTTCGTTTTCCAATTTTTCTACCATTTCTCCGGTACAATATGGTGTTTTCAATTCCTTTTTTTTTGGTTTTTGTTGTTGGCGATTNACTACCCACGAGGCAGCCACGAGCCACCCAAATATGCCGCCGCCCTTCATTCATATTTCTACTTCTTAGCGGGTAAATCTATTTGTTGGCAAGCGGGCAAGAGGCTAAAATGTGTCCGCTGCGATTTGCTACATTTGTTCCGCCTCTCGCTTTCATGGCACTGCCGCCTGCCATAATTCATGTTCAAAAACTTGAAATTGAGTCATAAACAACATTGGATTTTATTTTCAGTTTCATTTCGGTGCATTTTTTTCACTTTGGTTGAGTTGTTATATTTGGTTTTATAGTTTAACTTTTCTTAGTTTTTTTTTTTTGCAAAATGCTCGAGGAGTGTATGTGAATGTGTGTGTCAGTTGGTGGGAGAAGGGTTTTGGGCTGCGTTGAATATTTCTTGTTTGGGGTAGTTTTCTAGCTCCCACAAAAACTTGCATATGTTCTATGCAATTGACAAGTTTCTATGGAAGTTGAACAAATTACTAATAAGTTAATGATAAGCAGTGAATAGAATTTACGAGCTCATACATAAATTAAATGAGGCGAGTGAAATTTTCGACTACCATCCAACTTTGTACTCGTACTAAATGTAGTTATTCGTTATAGAAATCATTTAGTGTGACTCACCGACTTGAAGCTTCACTTACAAAACACTAGTCCCAATCGGTCTTCAGGGGGAAAAAGTTGGTATTTACATGGGCAGTAGTGGTCTGCCTTTATCAAACAGCTTACTTAATTAGCACTGTGATCGATTGCTTATATTATGAAAGCAAACGTTACTGCTAATCCTGCTGAGGAATCAGCACTGACATTATCTCAGGCAACAAGCTGAGCTGCAAGTTTACTTTCTTGAGACCTATAACTTATTCTCAACCACCCATATAATCTTAGGTATTTTAATCGTATCAGAAAATCAGAAAGAAAATTTTGATGAAGTCTAAATATTTTTTGAAAATGTTATATGAAAATGTTTCGGCCTTGCCAGATTTTGCAAAGGGGTAATGCATTCAGACCCAATGATCTTGGATTCCACTAGCTTTGCTTGATGAGTGTGAAGAAGAAGCATTTCCCTATCTACCTGGATCAATTAAAATTACTCTTTACCAGACATTTTCTATATGGCCTCACAATGACAAAATATAAACCAAGCCGGTATGCATGGTATAGAAGGGCCAATAATTTTTATTGAGACAGAATATGGAATATATTTTCTTTAGCGCTACAGTCGTTCGTCGGTTTGGGTCAACACCAGGCTCTTCGGCCTGTAGTTCTTCCATAGTGTTCGTGGGCGTTCTTGATTTTGTTTTCCACCCGTGCGTGTAGAGTTTAAGGATATTTGCATCTAAGTCGTTAAGAAGCTCGATCGATTCATCATACTATCTTCTTAGGTACCTGCCGCCTACGTGAACAGGGCCCGAAAATTTGCAGAGCCTTCGAGTCTTTGATCGACATAGGCCACGTTTCTGCGCCATATAAAGGGTTCTTTGGACGTCTGTTACAAGGTGTCCGTCTTCGTTTATGCTATCTTACTTTAGTTTATTTCCAGTCACGCCGTTCTACCGCTATTTTCTACTCATCTCAGTCCTATTCTCCATTATCGG
Organism: Rhagoletis zephyria; assembly: GCF_001687245.7. Lineage (NCBI taxonomy): Eukaryota > Metazoa > Arthropoda > Insecta > Diptera > Tephritidae > Rhagoletis > Rhagoletis zephyria. The sequence goes on along the minus strand of NW_016180848.1, from coordinate 1,331 downwards.
TCAATTGTCGTTCGCAGGGCTATTGGCTGCGGTGATCTTTGGTATGCTGCATATACCCCCTGCCGCAACGACATGGCACTCGTCGTCATACCAATTTTCGTTCGTGATTAGTATTTAGTACCTTACCATTCCAACAGCAGCGGTTCGAAGAGATTGGCCGATGGAGTCCCATTAATTTTCGTGCACTGAGGAATTGGTTTTATAAACAGGATAGGGAGTCGGAAGCGAAAACTCCCGGCGGCCGATTGTGACTGCAGCTTCAATCGGACCTTAGCAGTTAGTTGATAGTGTTCCAAGTATATGCTGGCCCCTCATATGGAATGTCCATCAAGGAACGCTCGAGGTGTGGTTTCCATCTATCACATCGTGGTCAATCCTGTGCTCCTGTGTGATCAGTTTTGTGGATGTCTTTATGCTTGCACCAGATACCACTAACCACATTGTTCCATGCAGAGCTTATCTCTTAGTTCTTGTTAAGCCTGAATCCTACGACATGAGGGCCAAATATGCCTTCAATGCCCATCCTGCATGATTTTAACACTTTAGTGGGACAATGCTTCTTCGCTTATCGATGTATGTATGTACTTAACCTCATAACTAAACTTTAAGCCCACTGATGTGATTTTCGCTGACCCCAAAAATTAACTTTAAAAAGGCAGCCCTTAACTATATTAACATAAATTTGCCAAAAATTTCTTGTAATTCCATTTCACTTTCGTACGCCACATAATAAAATATCAAAAACTTGTTTGCCATTTAACTGACACGGCATTAGTTTCCTAACAAACCACTGCTCACCTTAACTGGTTGGGTGAGGTGATTTAATGTTAAGGGAGCAGTTGGGGGTGGAGATGAAAATACCGCAACTAGCTACTAAAAAATTCATGAATCCCAGGCGCCGTGTTTGCAACTTTATAGACATTGCATTTTGTATGCGCACCGCTGCAGCGCTCACTTTCACTGACACCCCCGAACACCCCCCAACTGCCTAAGAGGCACACGCTAACCCTCGCCGAGCAGACAGGGATATTACATTACAAAGCCACACCTTGCATACATGTTTAGACAAGTTTTGTATGCCTATGAAGACGGTAATGTATCCACCTAAGTGCCCATGTATTGTGCGCCCACGTGCCTATGTAAGGGAAACCCATAATTTTTGTTGCAACGCTTGGGTTAGACAAACACCGTTGTCCACAAGCAAACACTTTTGTCTTTCACGCACGACTGAATGTGGGCACAAGACCGACATCGTTCTCAGTCGGCGCAGAGCGGTGGTGCGGGGCAGTGTTGCCGTTTTAGCCCTTTGGTGGCTAAATTTGGCTACCAAA
>NW_016180847.1:0-6556 GCF_001687245.7 Rhagoletis zephyria | reverse complement strand
CGAATGAAGGCACCGCTTGGCCAAAAAGATGGGCTCATTACTCTATCAAAGCAGTCTTCGGATATGTCTATTTTAAAAGAAGAAATGCTTCTTTCATACGAGAATCTGAACTTGCGTACATGCAACTCATTTGCTATCAGCCTGGAAGTTAAATACCCCTTCACATCATCGACAGTGGTATCTTTTGAAAACCTAGATATAAAGACCGATTTTTTGGAAGGGACAACGATTAAATCCCTCGGGACGGGGTTAACGCAATCGGAAACGGTTTCAGATGTGGTAGGGGGTTGCGGAACAGGGGGTTGCGGAACAGCTGTCAACTTTTTGGAAGGAGCAACGATGGCTTCGGATGTGGTAGGGGGTTGAGATGTAGTTGTGGAGTTTTTGGAAGGAACAACGACTACTTGCATTGGAACGGTGTTGACGCAATCGGAGATGGCTTCAGATGTGGTGGAGGGTTGAGATGAAGCTGTTGAACAGGAATTTAGTGAGGCTCCAGTAGAAGAAGGACGTGGTTGGGGAGATTCAGTCCGCCGAGGAATCGGTGTGTTAAAGCTTATGAGTTCTTTGTTCATAGCTGGAGTCAAAAGTGGGCGGTTCTGCGGAAGATCCAGGTCCACAGTGATGGGATTCAACACAATATTTTCCATGCCTCTCCTACGTCTCTTAAGACCTTTTCCAGGAGAAGGAGAGGAGGAGGAAGTATCTAATAATTTAAATTCTTTGAATTCATCCTCATACTTCTTGAACTTCTCGTTGAGCAGTTTTAGCTCTTTGCTTATCTCCGAAAATCCATTTCTAGCGGTTCTAAATAGTTTACAGAGATCCACAACAGTTTTTTTACACTTTGGACATGACCAGCGAAGTCCATTGTCTCCAATAATCATATCCAGAACTCTCCCATTAATACCAGCACACTTTAAATGAGACAGTTCATCGCAAAGCCAGCACGCCACAAAACGGTCCGAACCGGCTTTTACATTACATTTTTCGAACAGACAGGACATTTTTAGCGAATTTTATTAAAAAAGAATAAAAATAGCGAAATTAGGAATGTATTGTACGAAAACGTTTCAAGCTCACAGTAATTGGCAGTTTAATAGCTAGTGGTCTTATTTAGTGAAGTTCAATGGTTAGAAACCGTGCTGAACTTAACAGTTTTAAAGCCACTGAGTTAACAAAATCAGCTGTCACCAAGAAAGCGACTGTCGATGATAAACAAAGGTGTGTGTAAAGCGCGAAAGAAAGCAAAATGAACAAACAAATGCGATATTCCTTACACTCTCACGCAAAAGCAACAATAATGCACCAAAACAGGCAAATATGCACGAAGGCCGACTAAATAAAACTTTTCAATCAACGCACTTTATGACTAAATCAAGTCAATTTATTGGAATTTGGCTTCAGTAAACTTTTTACGGTGTGAATAACACAAATTAGAACTGCTTAGCACTTTGTAAACGAGTTAAACTTTGGAAATTCTTTCAAGCGAAAGTTTAAGTGACCGCACAGTACGAACGTTGCCAGACGTGTTGCATTTCAAGTTTAGAAAAAACTTTTTTTTACTAATTTATATGATATCGGCTATAACACTTTGACGACTGAAGAAGCCTTTTAGGGGGGAGATTCTGTAACCAGTTAGCGACAAGTTTCGGATCAATATTGGAAAATTTCATATCATACGTCAAAAAACCGTTACCGATTCGAAAATTGTCGCTAACTGGTTACAGAATCTGCCCCCAGGCCTACAAGAATGATTCGTCCGATTCAGCTGGATCAAAAATGCTTCAAACTAGTAAGAGTTTCTCTGCATTGTGGCCTCGAACCGACATTTACGTATACATATTTCATTTGAATCAGTATTAAAAGCTCTATTGGTTCCTGCATTCTAAACTCCAAAATTTTAAAATGAAGTGTAAAGAATTCTTTGGCTATTTATTTATTTATTTTTATTTATATTTATATACATTTATATACCAAAATATTGTTAAAAACAAGAATTCTGGCCTTTTAAAGTATTTTCAGTTACTTACATTCATAATTATGCTTTGAATACAAGTGTACTGAAAAGTACTGATTTTTATAGCATGTAAAGGTCTAAAGTACTGATTTCGTGCAAAAAAATCTGGCAACCCTACATTTATTAGATATAATAAATAAACGCAATCATTAAAATAAAATAACGTGCAGATACACCATTATACTGAAAAGTGTACGCTTGGAATATACTTTAACTACACGTATGCATGTATGTAATTTATATGTAGATACATATATTTTACCACCATAATTCATATATTTGTGCATATTCCTACATTCCTTCCAACCGAAAAGCATTTGCTTGCATTACTTACATATACATATGTACATATGTATGTATGCTGTATGCATAACAAAATGCATACCCGAAACAAACGCGAAAAATATCTCCCATTCGCGATAAGCTGTTGTGAGTAATCGCGAATGGATTATTTGCATCGTTTTTCTCATTTATGAGAGGCCGAAATCGGCAATGCTCGGACTTCTCATATTCGAGCGAGAGGAAATTTCTTTGCTTTTTTCGATCGCGAATGAAAAGCAGCGGACAATTTTTTGTCGATCGCATTCCGAATGTGAGAGATGATAAATTTGCTTGCATTTTTCACTCGCGATAATCCTAGAAATTCGCAAAAATGTGTTTTTCAGCTAGCTTAGCGCTGTTAACCTAGCTGAACAATCTTTAAATTTTTGTTTTAAATTCTCAAAATACATATATTCAGGAAATAGGTGTCTTTATTTAGGTGTTCTTCAACGCCACTAAAACTAATTTAGTAGCTCCATTGGTTTCCGAGAAATTCGCAAAATTGTGTGTTTTCAGCTAGCTTAGCTCTATTAAATTTTGGTTTTAAATTCTCGAAATACATATATGGAGGAATTAGGTGTACTTTAGGTGTTCTTCAACGACACTAAAACTAATTTAGTAAGTCCGTTGGTTTCCAAGAAATTTGCAAAAATGTGTTTTTCAGCTGGCTTAGCGCTGTTAACCTAGCTGAACAATCTTTAAATGTTTGTTTTAAATTTTCGAAATACATATATGCAGGAATTAGGTGTCGTTTAGGTGTTCTTCAACGCCACTAAAACTAATTTAGTAGCCAGATCGGTTTCCGAGAAATTCGTTTACGTAAACCTAGCTGACCGATCTTTAAATTTAGGTTTTAAATTTTCCAAATATGTGCTGGAATTACGTGTTCTTCAACGCCACTAAAACTAATTGAGTAGCTCCACTGGTTTCCGAGAAATTCGCAAAAATGTGTGTTTTCAGCTGGCTTAGCGCTGTTAACCTAGCTGAACAATCTTTAAATTTTTGTTTTAAATTCTCGAGATACATATATGGAGGAATTAGGTGTGTTTTAGGTGTTCTTCAACGCTGTTAACCTAGCCGAACAATCATTAAATTTTTGTTTTAAATTGTCGAAATACATATCTGCAGGAATTAGGTGTCTTTTAGGTGTTCTTCAACGCCAAAAACTAATTTAGTAGCTCCATTNACATATATTCAGGAAATAGGTGTCTTTATTTAGGTGTTCTTCAACGCCACTAAAACTAATTTAGTAGCTCCATTGGTTTCCGAGAAATTCGCAAAATTGTGTGTTTTCAGCTAGCTTAGCTCTATTAAATTTTGGTTTTAAATTCTCGAAATACATATATGGAGGAATTAGGTGTACTTTAGGTGTTCTTCAACGACACTAAAACTAATTTAGTAAGTCCGTTGGTTTCCAAGAAATTTGCAAAAATGTGTTTTTCAGCTGGCTTAGCGCTGTTAACCTAGCTGAACAATCTTTAAATGTTTGTTTTAAATTTTCGAAATACATATATGCAGGAATTAGGTGTCGTTTAGGTGTTCTTCAACGCCACTAAAACTAATTTAGTAGCCAGATCGGTTTCCGAGAAATTCGTTTACGTAAACCTAGCTGACCGATCTTTAAATTTAGGTTTTAAATTTTCCAAATATGTGCTGGAATTACGTGTTCTTCAACGCCACTAAAACTAATTGAGTAGCTCCACTGGTTTCCGAGAAATTCGCAAAAATGTGTGTTTTCAGCTGGCTTAGCGCTGTTAACCTAGCTGAACAATCTTTAAATTTTTGTTTTAAATTCTCGAGATACATATATGGAGGAATTAGGTGTGTTTTAGGTGTTCTTCAACGCTGTTAACCTAGCCGAACAATCATTAAATTTTTGTTTTAAATTGTCGAAATACATATCTGCAGGAATTAGGTGTCTTTTAGGTGTTCTTCAACGCCAAAAACTAATTTAGTAGCTCCATTGGTTTCCATTGGTAAAACCTAAATTTAAAGAATTTCTCGGAAACCAATGGAGCTACTAAATTAGTTTTTGGCGTTGAAGAACACCTAAAAGACACCTAATTCTAGCATATATTTGGAAAATTTAAAACCTAAATTTAAAGAATTTCTCGGAAACCAATGGAGCTACTAAATTAGGTTTAGTGGCGTTGAAGAACCATTAAAATACACTTTAATTCCAACATATATGGAAAACTTAAAACCTAAATTCAAAGATGGTTCAGCTAGGTTTACGGAAACCTAGATGGCCCACACATATTTGCGAATTTCTCGGAAACCAATAGAACACCTAAATTAATTTTGGAGACCCTAATTAACACCTAAAAAACACCTTATTCCCAGATAATTTTTATTGATTTTTGACGACTTGGATCAGCTAGGTTTGGACGTCATACAATTTATTATTCAGATATGAAGTTAGAGTTAAAGCGCAAAAACACATATCTGAGTAATCAGTTGTATTGGAGCTATTTCATGTTTATTCCTCGTCTAACTTTTGAAGCACTTGATGAAAATGAATTACACTTATATTAATCGATTTATCAAGAAAATACGAATAAAATGATATAAAATTATAGGTGTGCTCAAAAATTTAAAAATTACATTTTTTTTTGGAGACTGTACCTATTTTTTAGATTTGCCCATATATTTGGAAAATTTAAAACCTAAATTTAAAGATGGGTCAGCTAGGTTTACGTAAACGAAGTTCTCGGAAAGCGATCTAGGCACTAAAATAGTTTTAGTGGCGTTGAAGAACACCTAAAAGACACCTAATTTCTGCATATATTTGGAAAATTTAAAACCTAAATTTAACGATGGGTCAGCTAGGTTTACGTAAACCTAGCTGACCCANAAGACACCTAATTTCTGCATATATGAATTTCGATAATTTAAAACAAAAATTTAAAGATTGTTCAGCTAGGTGAACAGCGCTAAGCCAGCTTACCCACACATTTTTGCGAATTTCTCGGAAACCAATGGAACACCTAAGTTAAGGCCCTAATTAACACCTAAAAGACACCTAATTCCTAGATAATTGATTAATTACGACTTGGACAGCTAGGTTTACGGACGTCATACAATTTATTATTCAGATATGAAGTTAGAGTTAAAGCGTAAAAACGCATATCTGAGTAATCAGTTGTATTGGATTGGAGCTATATGTTAAAGTGAACCCATTTCGATAATTTTAAGGAATAATTAAGGTAATGTTAAAAAGCCGTTATGTGCAAAATTTTAATAAAATAACTTGAAAACTGAGGCAGTTATTTATAAAATAGTTAAAACTTAATCAAATTTTCAAGTTCCGTTATATCGAAAACCGGAGCCAATCTGGTAAAACGCGGGAAGCCATTGAATTTAGAACGTCCCAATTAAATGAGTTCAACTTTCAAAATCTTTGCTCAAAAGTTACAACTTGCACAGTGTAATTTGAACACAAATTAATTTTTTTGTTTTCTATTTCAGCGATCTAAATGTTTATCCCTCGTCTCACTTTTGAAGCATGAAAATGAATTACACTTATATTTATCGATTCAAATCAAAAAATTTTACTTTTTGAAAGTGTACCTGCTTTTTAGATTTGCCCATATATGGTACCGAAGGGAGAGGTTAACTATCAAAGATTTATACACATAAAAATACATATTTACTTTTTAGGTACATTAATCTACATTCAGGTTAAAATTTTTCGGCAAATATTTACAATTAGAAAATTTAATTTTCAACCCTAGTGTGAAAAGAAGATATTTTATGGACGCTGCCAAATCGACGAAGAGAGGATTAGCGGTCCGCATATATCACCACCTTTATTTTCTACATGATGTATTGACAGACCTGCGAAATGCGCCAACTTCTATACATAAATCTTGCTGTGCATTGGCCATTCATCATTTTGCTATTGTTGTGAACATTTGCATTTTGTCTTAAGTGAATTATTACACCCTGCGACAAAAACCAAAAAACATACGAAAAAATCAATATATTCACAAAATTAGGAGCCAAATATAGTATAACCCCGTTTTTAATTTGTCTCTCTGGCGTCAGGATTTTTTTTAAAGGGACTTTGAAATTTCTAGAATATGATTGAATAAAAAAATTATTCAAAAGATAGAATAACATTGTGGGTATCAATTAAAAGGAAAAATTCTGTAGAATAGAAAAAATAATATATTTGTCAATGTTATTGTGGCTTGTTAACATTTTATTTTTAAT
>NW_016180845.1:0-6556 GCF_001687245.7 Rhagoletis zephyria | reverse complement strand
TAGCCGAGCGTGCCGAAAATATACTATACGATTTCAACCATATCGGACCGAAATTGGTGGGAAGTGATGCAAATGAAAACCATACAGTGGAACTGCTTAAAAATGAATTGGAAAAGATTAGAAGTGTTATGCATGAGGATCTCTTCGAATTGGATGTCGATGTGCAGGTTGTCTCTGGTGCTTATATGCACTGGCAAATGGTGAATATGTATCAGGCGGTGCAAAACGTTGTGGTACGTATTAGGAGTAAAAATTCCACCAGCGAAGCAGCCTTACTCATTAACAGTCATTTTGACACGAAACCAGCCAGTCCCGGTAAGTAACTATGAGATTGTTTGCGCACGCGATATATGTATGTATACATACATAGATACATATGCGGATTATTTTTTACTTGATAAATTAAGGCGCTGGCGATGATGGCACCATGGTTGTTATATTACTCGAGACTCTGCGCGTGCTCGCTACAACTCGTCAAACTTTCAAACATCCCATTGTATTTTTATTCAATGGCGCCGAAGAAAATCCTTTGCAGGCCTCACACGGTTTTGTTACCCAACACGAATGGGCTAAAAATTGCAAGTAAGTGTGGAGATTTGCGGAATGTATGAAAATTGTATTTCACTATACAAACATGTTTTATTAGAGCGGTCATTAACTTGGATTCAGCAGGTAGCGGTGGTCGTGAAATTCTCTTCCAAGCCGGACCCAATCACCCATGGTTAATGAAAGTAAGTAGCAGTTTGTAGTTGTGGGGAATTAATTTTTTGTTATCGGCGAGACTGAAAGAGGCAACTGCCTTGTCGAAGCAACGGGACATTTGTTATTCTCGCTGTTAGAAAAAAGGAACAGTTCAGCGCCTTCGTCTTGGTCTGCAGGCTGTATCGGAGACACAGCCGCTAAATTTAAACGTGGAATGCGTGGTATGGTTTAGAGGGCATCCAAGTCAAAAACGAAAGCACACACTTAGAAAAAAATATCGATAACAAAAGCAATAATGATGTCGATAGCGAAATCGATAACAAGATCGATAAAAACATCGATAATAAAATCAATAAAAATATCAATCAACAAAATCGATAGCAAAATCGATAAAAAATTCGATAAAAATATCGATAACAAAATCGGTTACAAAAATCTATTACAAAATCGACAACAAAATCGACTAAAATATCGATAAAAAATATCATTTATTATATCGATAAGTTCCGAAAATATCGATCGCAATATCAATAACAATATCGATAAAAATTTCGATAACAAAATCGATAAAAAATATCGATAACAAAACCGATAAAATATCGATAACCAAACCGATAAAATATCGATTATTATATCGATAAGTCCCGAGAATTCCGACAATCTCTAAAATCCTGAAATAGTGCAAAATGATGACGAAGAGATTTTGTATGGAAAACTATTTATGCCCATATATTTGAATCAAATAAAAATACTATACCAAATGAAAGGAAAAATCTTGAATTGATTAAAGAAAACAAAAACAAAATCATTCGAGCGGTTTTCGAGCATTTTGGAAATAAATAAAAAAATTGCGAATTTTGTCCACAATTTTTTGCATTAAAATACGTAATATTTATTTCTCGAACTTATCTAAAATTTGTACACGATAATATTTCTATTGAATGAAAATTTTACCTGCAAATCGTAAGTTGCTAGAGCACTTTAAAGGCTCAAAATTTACCTCAAATTAAGCCAATATTAACCGTTGTTTCTACAACAGAAACCGAATTGGTTACTTACCAAAATGAATCTGTCGATTTTTCTGGAAATTGGTGTTTGAAACGCCACACCCTTCCTTCAAATCGCTTCATTAGTTATCGTGCAATAAGCGTTTTCGTAAGGCTCTAAAAATTACAACTACAACATTTGAGCATAGCCTCCATATCGAAACGTAAGACGTATTCTACGTAAAAAAAAAATTTTTTTCTGGGCCTAGAGGCCACCACCAATCAATATCCGCTTTATTGCAACAGTATTGAATGAAACCGGTTAAAATAAATACATGAGGAGAGCCAATGTTTCACGCTTCCGAAATTTGCTTTTAGTTAAAATTTAAATACAAATTACCCCTTCGATTACATGGGCATGCCTTATCAATTTCCCCACCGTTTATATACTTGAAAGTTTACGTTTTATCTTCCTTCCACGATAACTATTGATTTTAATTGAGTAGTCAATAAAAAACACATAAAAAAATGATTTTAACAGCCAGCACACTTACGGTAGAGATTTATCAATCCAGTGTATTGGAATTGTGTAAAACAATTTGGAGAAGTTTTTTTTTTACTATTTCTGATTAAAAGTCGGCAAAACTTTTGTATAGTTTAGATAAGGTTAAATTATGTTTAATACTTTGAGAGTGTGAAGTGTGATTGTACACGCGATTTGTTGATACTCGTTCTCAATCAAATGTCAATTTAACGGATTTTTATTTGGTCGTAAACAGCTATTAGAGCTAAAAATAAAATGTATACAAACATATGTACATTAGGGTGGATCAAAAATAAATAAGAAAATCAACTTTTTTGAAGGAATAGGAAGTGCCACATATTTTAGGAAGATGCAAGTAAAAATATATTTATTTTATACATTTATAAGGGACGTTCCATGTTAACCGGAAGAGAGCTATATCCAAAAATTGGTGCAATACAAAAAATGTTCAAGGGCTGAAAATGTTTTTACACTTTTGCTCTTTTAAAAGCACTGCGGCGATTTTGGAAATTAAATTCAATGTGATGGCTTCAGTGGAAGTGATGAAATTCATCAAACTCACAAACCGACAAATATTATCATTGATAAAATTTTCAAAACCTGATGAAATGAAAGGAAAGGATACTTTTTTAAGCATTGTTGAGGTCACTGAATAAAAATATGGTGTCGGTTTTAAAAAAATTGAAAACAGCGGATCCAAGATGAAGGACGATTTCTTTTTTATTCAACAGTTTTGCTCTAAATTTAAAACTTCTGGTTTTCGGGATTGCTCAACTCAAATCAGGTATCAGATTTTAAAAATTCTTACTGGATCTACCATTTTAATGGCCTGATTCGGGTCCTAAATATTGAATGTCCGGATGGGCGGGATTGGGATTGAATATTTATTTCAGCGCCCATCCTTACACAAACACAGAAAACACTTTGAGTATATCAATACAGTTAACATCAGGGAGTGTTAAACTTTTTGTCAATAAAGTCGAAATCAATTGTATTTTTACGATCAAAAAAACAGCTAACAGGTTAATCAAAAATAACAGTTAAAATGTTACTTCTATTTTTTGGATCAAAAATAACTGAGTATTTACTATTGATCGAATAGCGATAACATTTTTTCATTATTTTTAAACTATAACGTTTTCTTTTGATAGAAATCAAGTCTTAACTGTTATTTTTGACTGAAGCATACCGTTAAAAACGATTTATTGTTGACTTTTTTTGAAAAAAAATCAAATACAATTTAATCACTTAAAATTTGTATTAGGAGTAGTATATAAATAAATAAATATTTAAATATCAGAAAAAAATTCTTTCTGCGAAAAAAAGCTTTTATTTTAGAACCAGATACATTCAATTTTCCCATGACAGTCGGGTCTACGTAACCGGAACAACCCAAATCGACATGTAAATCCAATGGCCAAGGACTGTTACTCCTGCTGATTGCCGGTAACTCTTTGGGGGATTTTGATGCTGTTATGGGGGCGCCTAGTAATTTATTATTTTTTCTTAGCAATATTAGTTATGCAAATATTAATGCGAATAATGTATTTTATGTTTAAAACGGCAACTGATTGATCTTCTTTAAAAAAAAACTTCCCGAAGAGATATTAGCATTATTTTCACCCAAAAATTACTTTTCATTTATGTTTTATCGGGGTACTATTTACGGCGAGTATTGAATCAAATTATGTGCATGTTTGAAAACTTTACTAAAAATTACAGATCTACCATCGTAACGCTAAACGTTCATTTGCGACAACATTCGCAGAGGAATTATTCCAATCCGGCATTATACCTTCGGATACAGATTTTACAATATTCAAAAATTTCGGAAATATACCAGGTAAGTACCTGAAAATAAGTAAACCAAAGTGACAGTTTTAACAAAAAAGTGAAAAGAGCTACTAAATTAAAAAAAAAAAATATTTTCCCAACGTGTTTATAGGCTTGGATATTGTACACTTCAAAAATGGCTATGTATACCACACGAAATTCGATAGGATTGATGTTATACCACGTGGAACGCTACAAAGTACTGGCGATAATATATTAGCTCTGGCGCGTGCTTTCGGCAATTCTACAGAATTAAAAGATCCAGAGGTAGGTAAAAAAGAGTATACCTCCCTACAGCAAATAGATCTTAACAATAAAAATATTTACATACATATTTTTGGAAAAAAAGTTATCGAAAATTAAAGTTTCATTTTCAAATTAGTTTAACTTGTTTATTCATCCGGAAAATATTAGAAAAAGATAACAAAAATAATAGAGATTTCTTTAAACACAAAGACTTTTAAATATTCCGGATTCATCGTTCTAATTCTGAACTAAAGTTGAAGTTGAGTTCACAACTAAAAAGCGTTCAGAACTTTTCCCAGTTGCTCTCCCAGAGAGAGAAACACAACAACAACCACCAGAAAAGTTCTGAACTGTAAAGATGAATCCGTTTAGTTCAAACCTTTTCTTCCATGTGATTTTTGTTGTGTTTCTCTCACAAAAAGATAGAAATATAACAACAACCACATGGAAGAAAAAGTTCAGAACTAGAACGATGAACCCACCATGATGAAATTATAAACAGGTGAAGTACTTAATTAAAAAGCTTTAACGCTTTATTTTCCAGACATTTGGCTATCTTATAAAAGTTGTAAAAGCAAATTTTCAAATAAGATGGTGTCAAATCTTTCTTCTCGCTCTAATTACTACACCCGGTATAAATTCACCATGGAATCCGCCTTAGAGGGATTGTCTACACAAGGTATATTAAACAAGATGTGATTGACAACTCAGTGCGGCTCTCTTTTAAGGTTCTATATTGCCCAAAAATATAAACAAACGATTCAAAACTTATATTTTTTTCAATTTAACTTTATACGTTGGTTCTTATGAGATCAATGTCAAATTCAATCACACTTTGTTAAATATATTTTGTGTGTATCTTTCGAATTGTGTAAAAAATTCATAAAAATATAGTTTCGAAATTATAGTTGTATGAAAAAAGTTTAATTGTTTAACGAAAAACAACTGTGTGTGTACACAAGAAAAATAAACTTAAATTATGTTTTGTAAAAGTTTACTAAAATAAACATAAAGCTTACAAAACGATTATTCTTGGTTTGCAAGGCGCTTAAAACAGTTTAATATATCTAATCGAAACGGCACCTTGTTTATAAGCGTTAGAATATAAATTTATAATGCATTTAAAAAAGAGATTATTTCTTTCGGTTTTGTCGTAAACATTTTCGTTTTACTTTTAAAGTTAAGTGATTTATAAATATTCGCGCCCAACACTTATAAAAGGTTCATTTTAAAAGCATAACATAAACACAATACTACAAACGTTTATTTAACACTTAATTTAGCAAGCTTACCAAGGCGAATTTGATAAGATGGTGTTGGAGCGACAGCTGAGTTTTTCGCTATGGAGAGTCTTACGTCAAAATGATGTGTTTGTTGTAATTCAAACCAATGACAGTATGAATACCACATATAATTTTTTAGTGTAATTTTTTACTTATACCACCTTATTAAATTCGCCTTGAAGCTCTCTTTACTTTTAAAAAACACTTATAGCTCAGTTATGCATACTTTGCACTGCACTGCATAGCATGTCANTTCATAGCCGACGAATTGAGAGAACGGTTTTACCTTACTATGTTTTTATCATGACTACGATCGGTATAAATTCACCATGGAATCCGCCTTAGAGGGATTGTCTACACAAGGTGTATTAAAAAAGGTGTGATTGACAACTCAGTACGGCTCTCTTTTAAGGTTCTATATTGCCCAAAAATATAAACAAACGATTCAAAGCTTATATTTTTTCAATTATATAAACGTGAGAATATAAATTTATAATGCATTTAAAAAAGAGATAATTTTTTCGGTTTTGTCGTAAACATTTTCGTTTTACTTTTAAAGTTGAGTGATTTATAAATATTCGCGCCCAACACTTATAAAAGGTTCATTTTAAAAGCATAACATAAACATAATACTACAAACGTTTATTTAACACTTAATTTAGCAAGCTTACCAAGGCGAATTTGATAAGATGGTGTTGGAGCGACAGCTGAGTTTTTCGCTATGGAGAGTCTTACGTCAAAATGATGTGTTTGTTGTAATTCAAACCAATGACAGTATGAATACCACATATAATTTTTTAGTGTAATTTTTTACTTATACCACCTTATTAAATTCGCCTTGACGCTCTCTTTACTTTTAAAAAACACTTATAGCTCAGTTATGCATACTTTGCACTGCACTGCNTGAGCCATCACAGAGATGCTTATTGGGTAATTGATGTATTTTTATGTTCACATTATTT
>NW_016180844.1:0-6557 GCF_001687245.7 Rhagoletis zephyria | reverse complement strand
CAAACAAGAGTCAATGGTTTTGTTGTTGCGAATGTACACGAGCGCTGTGTTTGCAAGCATGCTTGTGTGGATGTGTGTGTGTGTGTTTGTGCTTTGCATTCTACTTTTCGTTACTACCTGCTTAGTAAAAACTAAGCTCTTGTTGTCGCTCCCCATAGTTGCTTGTTTGCACGCCTGACTGTGTGTATTTGTAGTTGTTTTGTTTTTGTTTACCTTTTGCTTTTGCATACTTGCTGATGTGCATATGGATTTGTTTTGATGAGCGCGCTAAAACTTGCTCTCTCTTTATTCTCTTGGATACATTTTTATTTGTGTATAGTACTTCTCTACACCTTTTTCGCTTTGTTTGTAGCCTGGTGGGGGGAGGGGGAGCTTATCAAAATAAAACTGGCAGTACTGTGGAATGCTCCTTCTTACCCATGCATTTGGCGCGCCATCTAACTGTCGGCTTTTATTGCATTTTAAAATACAATTTAGGGGAGCATTTAGCATTTATATTTTTTTAATTAACTTCTTCCCCTTCTAACAGAGTCACAAAACTCGGCGCATCACTATTGTGATCTTTACTATGCTCAATACCACAAAAAAAAAAATCTAAAAATTCAACGGTAATTTTTAGTGACTTAAAACTTACAAAATTTCGATGATAACTTTTTCCTAAGTTTGATTAATTTTTTCTGCTTTAGTTTATAAACTTTTGTTTATGTGGTTTCTGTTGTAGATCCAATATGTATATTTAAAATTAAAATTATTACATATAAATACACATAATTATGTTAAACAATATTATGTTCAATAAAAAGATAAGTCGATTACTTAAGCTATGTAGAAAGTCTTCCCGTTCGTCCGCTTACGCCATATCTCGATATATCAACGAAATTTGGTACGTAGGCTGCTCTTCATCCAGGGTAGGTTGGTATTTAAAATGGGCTTAATCGGACAATAGCCACGCCCACCTACGATTTTTTCACCGTATTGTGAGAGTGAATTCCTATTCACATGAGAATTATTCTCATAGTTTACCAGAACCTTAAAGGAAAATTTCCTTGGAGAAGCGGATACCAGATGGGAACGCGCTGAAATGTACAATAAAACGAAGCTCACGTGGCCTAAATGGAGCATAAGGAGATCAAGAGAAATTTTCATTCTCAATGCAGAACGCCTGGGGGTCAGCCATAATGACTACTGCAGGAGCTGCTACGTGTAGACCCTGAATGAATCAGGCGGTTTTTCTGCGATTACCCTGTACTATGCAGGAAACGGCAGAATTTCCTTGGAATATGATTTTTTAAACTATCTAAGCGCAACTGCAAACTTTGGAATACGGGCAGTTGCTAAGGCTCGAAGACTCCACGAACTGGTTGAAGAAGTAGGCGTTTTGAATCCATGTGTTATCACTAGGGCAAACCAAAATATGCTACGCTCTCAATTTTACTCTCTATTTTTCTCTTACGCTCTCGCTCCAAGTACTTACTGGAAAAGTTATTGAATGGACCTTTTATTTCCAGCACCTAAAATGTTCTAAATTTCATAAAAGTGTATATACATAAATATTTGTGTTTAATAATTCATATTTATTCAATTTGTTTTTAAAACATATGTATGAAAGTACACGGAATCTAATTCACAAATTGCTTCACATAGGAATTCATACTGTGTATGTNCCACGATTTGTGTCTCGTTGCGTAACCTAGTACTAGTAATAATAAAGACTTCCCTAACAAAACATATTTACTTGCGTTTGCTGAAATCCAATATTTCGATATCATAAAAAAATCCAAAACATGAATTGGAATCGTATACTAAATGAAATTAAAACTGATATCGATATCGATGAATGTTTAAACCTAAACATAAACTATGAAATGTTCAGATTCTTCTTCAGTTTTTAACCGACTCCAAAAAAAGGAGGAGATTATCAATTCGTCGGAATATATTTTTCAGCTACATATCGTCGTTTCAAGTACAAAATCGCGTATCAAGGAAATGCAAAACCTCCAATGTGAGGTTGCCCAAATTTTTTTGGAGAGTAAAACTTGTCCTATTTCAAAACGGCTCTCTCTTTTATTCTTAATTATCTCTTCCTCTTATATCTAAGTATGGATAAGGGCTTGATGCCAGGTGTTTCCGGTGCACGAATATGTTTTTTGGCACAAGTGCCACGATACGCGGTTTTTTATTTTAAACGACGATATTTAGATTCGAGTTTTCATTTAAAATATAAAATTTTTGTAAAGATTTTAATGTATATTTGAAATTTTATTACAATCTATGACAAGTAAAATACAATGGAATAGACACTTGTAAAAGATTATCAAATGCTTAAATACTGCAACAACTATTTGTTTAAAGTATAGAGCCTAGTCAAACTTAAAATAAAGATCTATGGTTTAAGAATAAAAATGTATGTTTACTTAAGAAAACCAATAATAATCCTACATACGCTATGCTTAACAGCTAATAAAGCACTTTAAACTCTTCTGCATATTACCGATTTCTTAAAAAATTTATAATAAATACATTTTAGCAAATACATATATGTAACAGTAAAAATGCATAGCTCAGACTACGTCCACACGGCGGTGGGGATGAGTCCCTCTTTACTGGTACCAGGCGGTGTCAGCACTTCCTTGTCAAGGAAGTCCAATGGAAGATTGACTAGGAATCCCTAAATGAGTGGATACACTAATTATATACGCGTACATTTAGTATTAAAATCAGTACACACCTGAATATTTGCCATCCGCTTGGCCGCCACCTCCGGATCTGATTTGCATAGCGGCGGCTCTTCCTGATATTTTCGCAAATCCACATACGACTTCACCTTATCGGTAGGTATGCACTTGAAAACTTCTTCGTATATCTCTGTATTACGCGTTGACGTACGACGCCACATCCCATTCCAAAATTGATCGATTACCGGGTCGGTTACATCA
The DNA here is from genome assembly GCF_001687245.7 of Rhagoletis zephyria. NCBI lineage: Eukaryota > Metazoa > Arthropoda > Insecta > Diptera > Tephritidae > Rhagoletis > Rhagoletis zephyria. The sequence goes on along the minus strand of NW_016180844.1, from coordinate 3,621 downwards.
ATTGGCATGCGATCGGCATCGGGGTCAAGTAGACCTAAATGCTCTTTGAATAGGAATTTGCGTAGCCTGCCCGCAAATACACCACTCGGATACTTTTTGCCATTCATGCGTCCGTCCTCGAACTCTTCATCGGCTATGATCGCAGCGATTTCCGAATCCCGCTTGCCGATCATCGAGCGATCGTTGATATTTGCCGAACCGCAAATTACCACGCGATCATCGGCGATTAACAACTTTGAATGCACATAAATGAGTTCAGTAATGGGCGTGTTATTCAATTGCGAGTTTGTGCGCAAGCTATGGAAGGATATATACTCGCCGGGATCGCTAATGCCGACCTCCTTGAGGCGTGTGAGTATCGCAGAGCGGCCTCTATGTGAGGGAAAAAATAAAGCCCAATGCACCCAATTTCAAGTCCGATATTTGCTTACCTCGATATCGACGCGTAATTCCAATGCGTGATTGCTCGCACCGCGTTGCCAGTGCTGCCACCAACGTCGCCCTCAAAGCCAGGCAGCAGTGGAATGATCACAAAAACGCGAAAGGTTTTGCGCTCCCTTAAAGCGAAACGTTTGCAGGAAATAATATATAAATAAATCATAAGAATATCTCTCACTCCCTAACGCTACTCATACTTACTTGTACGCTCTTACTATGCGCTTGAACAGTGTCTCGCCAATTTGATTGCGCACATTACCATATGCGCCCGTCGCGCCCAGCTGCATTGTGATGAAGAACTGATTCTCGATGTAGATGTAGTGCTGCGCCTTGGTTATTGTCTGTATGTAAGCGTCATGTATGCTCTGCTCCACCAAATCCTGTTCGATGAAGCCGCAGCTCCATGAAGAAGCGCTACGCAGCAATTGGCAAGTTACGCGATTTTGTCGCTTCAATACAATATTCGGATTCAGTTTGATGTTGGTGTAACTCTTTGGCATTAGATAGGGAAAGTTCGCATTATCGCGCATCTTCTCTAGCTTCACAGCATTCCAGCGCTGTATGAAATGGCGCGCCACGTCACGCGCCGCCGATCCCACCAAACACATGCCCACATCATGCCACGGCATACGTGGCGTTGATGATCGATCAATGATGTCGACCAGCGGCGCATCTAAATTCATCCAATCTTTCAGTATGAAATTGGAATAGTCCTTGCCGAACCAGTACTTCGCTTGGCCGTAATAGTCGTTGAGAATTTGCGTTTGGAAAGGTGTTGGATCCTCCAGCCCGCCTAGACGCCCCTTTTCTACCTCGTCTATGGTGAACACCAGCTGTTTGGGATCTTTCAGCACATCTGGCGATTTGTCGCCCATTCCAGCGCGTTCCTGCTCGGTCATTGTTAGCCTACTCACCAAGTCTTTACCCTTGCGCATCGCATTGGTGGTAATCTTCTCCAACACATTCTTACGCTCCAACTCAGGAGTGTTCAGCTTCATGCCTTCGACGGCGACCGGTTCGTCAACGGTGGATGAGAGCAGCTCAGGTATTACGAGTTTTTCGCCCGGCGAGAGGGTGCGAAGTTCGACCTCCTCAAATTCTGGTTCTGCATAGCTGACGGTTAGCTGCTCTCTTTTCTGAAAATCTGTGCTCACATTGCTTGTTTCCTTGCGCGAAGACTTCTGCGAACCAAAGGCAGAGTCACCATCGTCTTTGGCAAAGAAGCTGGTAAGGTGACGCGTGCTGCCGGAAGCCGAGGCGGTGGAGACGCTGCCAAGATCAGTGAGACGGTGGCGATAGTCATCCCAACGGCCGTAGCAAAGATCTAGACCGCCGATGAAAGCGTAGGTCTGATCGACGACCACAATCTTTTCGTGATGCGCCCAGAAGAACACGCCGGCGCGCGCATGGTCAGGATGGCGGAGAACCTGAGGGAAATGAAAATAGTACGTAGAAGCTGAAATCAAGCATTGGCTCCAAATAATATTAATAATTTGCTCACCTTAATATTCTCGTGGGAAAGCCTCTGTTTGCTATAGTAACTATTTATGCCCAAAGCCATTTCGACCTCCTTGTAAAGCAACACGAAGATTTTAATACCCTGCGACTGTGTGTGAAGTGGCGAGAGAAATATGATATGCGTAAAAAAGTAGAATTCATTACTGCTTCTCTTAACTCACCGCACGCCGTTGCAGTATCTTGTCCAGCCGCCAGTAGTCGCCATCGACCGCTGGTCGTTTCATATAAATTTCTGGACTGAGCCACCAATCGGCTATGAAAATTTCCTCCTTCGCCTCTTCGAGTGCATCCGCTATCGCGCCCATGTATGTGGACCCATCCACGTGCCAACTTGCTTGTATACCCGAACGCACTGGCGCATAGGACATATGCGGGTTGGGATAGGTGAAGTCACGCGCATAGCTATTCGCCGTCTTTTTAAGATACTGCATCCACTCCTTGCACTTCCGGCGCGTCCAACACTTGAGTATGATGTGACGGCTGTTGGTGAGCACTTGCAAACCTTTGCGCATGCCCGTCTGATAGATGCCGGTAGAGACGTCGAAGCCCTGATCGAATAATATCACAGATCTGTGGGGGCGTGAAATAGGAAACCAAATTTAAGTGTTGACTCCAGTCAGTATCATTACTCTGTGCGCGATTTTACCTAATAACACCATCGGGACGTATGTAGCCGAAGAAGGTTTCCTTTACAAAGAACCAGCGATTCCGCCACTTGCCGTACAGCACATCCGAACAGAAAAAGCTGCAGCGCACGCAGCATTTCTGCTGAAAGCAGCCAAAAAAATTGCAGCCTGCCTGGCCGGGACGTGTTGAGCCTGTGCGCTTAAGTATAGCACCCTCCTTACCTTTGATACCGAGATCAGAGACAAAGGACACATTTGAGACTTCGACGAAGTTCAGCTGTTGGAGCAGATGCGATATTTAGCATGATAGTCTTAAAACTTAGAGCACAAGCGCATTCTTACTCACCGTTTCGTGATGATTTCTATACAAGCTGATGTTCAGCAAATTGTACAGATAATCCTCAAGTTGCTTTATGCGCAGCGGCAGTGACTCGACTGTTATAAGCGACTCCGGGCGATTTGGAAAACGCGGCAGCTTTCGTTTCTTCTTTTTCTTTTTCCCCATAAGCCCCAGCGTTGCCAAAGGACTGCTGCTGGCGCTCGCCACCGCCAACGTATCAACCGGATTTCCATTGACATTGCCAGTGTATTGAACTTTGTGGTTGGTCTCCATCACCATTGTCTGCGTCTGTGTTTGCTGCAGGGACTTTAGGCGCGCCTCATCGGCCATTTGTATGGCAGCTTTCTTAAGCGTTGCGCGCTTTTCCTTATGGCTGCGCATCGGGAAGGGAATGTTCAATGAGGTACGGAAGAAACTGAGTTGTTGATGTAGCGAATTGAAATGTTTGTAGCGGCGTTTGATGGTCCACGTGAAGGGTCCATGCGTCAGTTCAATGGTGTATCTAGAGAACCGAAAAGGAGAGGGATTAAGTGATCGAAAACTGTCGCGCCCTGAGCATAAATGTATATATGTATGTACTCACAAATTTGGATTCAATAAATGCGTCGTTACACTGCGTTCATTGTCGATTATTCGCACTTGTATTTCAGTGCCGGGTATGAACACTTTTCGTTGGAAGGAATTAAATTTCACGCTCGG
>NW_016180842.1:0-6558 GCF_001687245.7 Rhagoletis zephyria | reverse complement strand
CCTTGTTATTATCTGCGCGTACCCAGGCAAGAGAGAAAACCATTGGCTCCCGTACTGAGAGTAATTTCATTTTGTATGTTTTTATTGGTTAAAATTTTATAACCGCAGATTTTTGTTTCCGACTTCATTTCCTAATTTGTCAGAGGCATCAAAGAAACTAAGAACTTCCACTTTGAAGATGCTTGTATCTGTTTCAGACATACCGGCGAAGCGAACCTGAATTCTTCAGAGTTGACTATCTGTCCTTCACCGCAGTCCGTATGGGATCCGTCTGCGTAGAGAAATAAAACTGCTTTATCGGTCACCTGGATTATTTTTAAGTTAAGATGGGCTATCTTGTAGTGTTTTGGCTTTTCTAATTGCATTTCGTTAATGATCAACACAAGCCCGCAGTGTGTTATTCCCCACAGCTCTCACTCTTGCAGCCTAACTGCCAACTCCATAGTCACTTTTGTTAGGTAAGTATCGATAAAGATGAGACAGAGGATGACGTCTGTCGGGCAGGACCTTATTGCATTTCCTACTCCGGAATCTCTCGAATTCTCGTTTCCTAAAGCGATATTTCCTTGAAATGATATAGGAAGAACCATTATCCCAGAAATAAGACTAACAATAAAACTATGCAGCAAAGCAACCTGCAGCGAATCCGCCTTCAACAGACTGCTCCTAGCTGGCACCATGCACTGGTAAGCAGGCGGTTGGAAAATCTCTGAAAAAATTAGGCTGGTGCCAGGACTAATATTTCTGTTTCTATGAGGAAATATCTGAGCATTTTTCAGTGATTAGCCAACAAGCCTTAAATGTACTGCGGTTATCAGCAAAATTATCTGAACTGCAGTCGTTTTCCTCGCTTTAATCCCTTTAATCAATTGCTTAAGGTATTGTGAATAATTCTGCTCAAAAGCCTAAAGTATATTACTCAAAAAACAGATCAAGACAGCCTTTATCATCTGTGTTGAAATCAAGCTAGAACTCGAGAACCATTGCACTGGAGTATCTGACTTCATTAAGAAGTCAACGAACCCTGTTCCAAAGTCGATTTCTGAGAGCATATTTTAAAACTAGATTCTGGTCAAATTATTTACCGGAGCAAAGCGTGGTTATTATACAATATGTATTACTCCTCCTCAATTTCATTTATCGTTGAAAAAAGTTTGAAAGTTTGTACACCAATTTTTAAACGAGACTTATTGAGATTTTCTCTGAAATTTTTTTGGATCTGTTTTTTATTTTCGTTCAAAACCGGGAAATTCTGATATTATTTGTGAAAAAAAACATAATAAATTTGAGTAAAACACAGCTTCTAAATTATGTCGAATTCTTTTTGTATACGAGATAGAATGAAATGAAAATGGGTTGTGCACTAGAAAAAGAATATTGCCCTGAAAGAGCATAAACTCAGTGCGGTTAGGTTGAGAAAATACACTTAGTAAATATTTAATTGAAATTTGTTAAATACTACTACTAAGAAATTGTAAAAAGGGGATTTATAAAGTAGCTAAGAACGGTGTAAAGCTAGACATGGGAATATTAAGTAGTGTAAATAAAACCTTATAGATTTTTCTTATTTAATTGTGCATATCTTAGTAATTTAGTAAATAGCTAACATAAAAAAAAATTAGATACATTTAAAAGAGCACACAACCTAACAATAATTTAAGTAGCAATTAAGATGCGATAAAAAATTGAGTACGTTAGGAAATACTTAGTTATGTACAAGTGAAAATATATATAATAAAAATTCCAAATAAGAGCAATAGTTTTAGCTGAAAAAAAAAAACACACACAAAACTCCAAAGAAATGAACTGACCGCATTTGAAAGCAACCAATAACAATAAAATGTAAAACAATCCACTTAATGAAGAAGCGTATACATATACATATATGTATTTACCTGCGTATATGCAATAAAAATTAAATAAAACGGGGTAAAGTCTGCTGGTCAATTTGTGAGAAAATACTTCCTTGACGCATTGGTATCTGAGGAGAAGGTACAATTGACTATCGGGCGATACAAAAAACTAAAAAAACACAAAAAACACTTTTTACTACACATTTAAATCTCATTGTCTTCTTTCTATCCGTTAAAACTTTTAAGAATATTCACTTGATACTATCATTCCAAATGTTGAGTGTATAGTTATAACTACTGAAATTTTTTTCCAGTTTTTCAATTGAAATAAAGCGTTAGTACCGGATACTCATGAAATTCGATGTTTAAACTTCTGTGTGCCGAACTAGACTTCAAATGGCACGGAAAAAGTCCCGATATAGCCTAAAAAGGCCTGAACTAGTGCCGATCTAGTCTCGAACTGACTCTCAAAATTTTTCCGTAAAAGTTCCGAACTGGGCTCGACATAATACCAAACTACCCCCAAATGGTCCCGAACTATTTCCGAAAAAGTCTCGAACTAGGCCAGAACTATATCAACAGTAGCAGTGTTGCTACAACAGGAGATTTCATTTGTAAAACTTTTGAATTCGTGTTGGCTTACGCGTGACCAAGTGAAAATAATTTGGGCACTTTTTAAATTTCCGCCTTCCTTTTTCTCAATACACTACTGTATTGAAATTACAAATTTTCTGTTAGGTTACACAAGAAGAGCAATTACAAATTTTCTGCTGGGTTAACAAAAATTTTTCTTGTGTCGGGAGCTAAGCTATATATTTTTCGATAAGTTTCTACGGGTATGTACATATATATGTGGGAAAATGTTATTTTGAAAATTTCAAATTTCCTATTTTTGCTTTAGTCCAGGGCAGGGTTTCAGATTAGTTCAGAAAATTCGTAACTACTTCTTGTTTAACCCAGCAGAAAATCTGTAATTGCTTCTTGTGCATACAAATTAACATTTCTGTATTATTTAGTTCCGGATCATTTGACACTAGTTCTGGCCTATTACGAGTTCATTTCGAAACTAGTTCAGGCCCATTCCGTGACTGGCTTTAGACTATTTCAGGCCCATTTCGGGACTAGTTCCGAAACATTTAGTGAATAGTTTAAGATAATTTTCGGGCTAGGTCGGGGTCGTTTAGGGACTATTTAGTTCAGGACTATTTTGGGATCATTTTAAGGCTTATTCGAAATCATTTCGTGACAAGTTCACGATTTTTCAGAACCACTTCAGGACCAGTCACAAAATGCTCCTGAAAAAGTAAAGTGTAAAGTAAATTGAAATAAATGTTTAATTTCTAACTTTAACTATTTATGTATGTAAGAAGTTAACATATCGAATTACATTTGTACTTGGGACTCACGCCTTTTTATTAATGGCGATTTTGTTTCTACAAGAAACCTTGCCTTCGAATCGCCCCCTTCTTAGTGTTTGTGCATATAGGGCAAAGAGAAGGTTCATTTTCTTCTTGAATTTTTTGATTTTTTAAAAAATGACATTTTTCCAAAAGAAACGTGAATTTAATAATTTAATAACAATTTAACCAACATGATTGCATTTTTTTCAAAATTAACTTGACTTGTGAAACTGCAAATGGGAATTGAAAAACAAAAAAACAGTGTAATGCCATTTAAATGTTCCTCTTCGAGAGAGCAACACATGTGCATATGTATGTATGTACTAGTAAAGGTAAAGCTTGTACACACTTATCATCATATAAAGCACAGAACCGCATAACTGACATTTGTGCCAAAAATTATATTTGCTCAGCGGAAGCTCCCGGCAGCTAGCCTGAAATCAGACTGCTTATAAAGGAAAAAACTGTGTTGCAATAAGGCAACTGCCTTCTACGCTCTATGAACTGTAAAATTTTGGACAACCACTTATGTGAGGTTTCGCATTGCCTTTTTACGCGGTTTTGTACTTTAAACGACGATATGAATTTATACGAAAAAAGATAAACTTGCATTTATAACTGAGTACTTGTAAATACATATGTACATACGTATGTATATGTGTACTTGTATTACAGTTAAAAGGATCTCCATTAAAACATTTTACCATTTAATGTAAAATTCAGAAATACTCTCCACACTCAATGAAATGAAACGAAGAAAAATTTTGGTATGTACATAAAAAATGTAAATGTATTTAGTGTAAAATAAAAGGTAGCGAAATATTGATAAAATGTGTAAAAACCTAAGTGAAAAAATAATAATTAAAGCATTTCCATTTTATAGACGTTTAGCTCACAAATTTTTTCAATCATTCAATTCATTAAATTGGCAACTGATACATTTACTTACACAGTTATTCATTTTTACTCACATTTGCGTAAAAAAGCACCAACACATATGCACATACATGCATACATGCACTTTTCCCGTTTGGTATAAGAGCATGCAAACATACTGACAATTGCCAATGCAATAATGAAAAACACTTAAATAATAAACATCATAAATTAAAGTTTAATTAATTATTTTATATGGTACATATTTTAGTTAGCACATATATTTCATTAAAATTATTTTTAAATGATGTTTGAGTTTTTTGAACTATTCAATTTCCTTTCAGTGGACCTGTGCGCATTTATTTTTAGATTGAAAAGGCGTGAATGAGTTATTTCTGTAAGTTAAGCTTTTTTCATTTTATTGCTTTCAATGGATCCTTAAATGAATATGTAAATCTACGTATGTATGTACATTAGGGTGCATCGCCAAAAAAAAAGTGGCGCGATTTCCACCAGAAGTACCAATATTTTTTATATTTTAAGACTACCAACAAAATAGTTCGGAAAAATATAAAGATTTACGTGTGCTAGACCTATTAGAAAAGGATGTATTTTTAAACGATTTTCCGACATCCCTTGTCAAATTTGGTTTGTAGACAAATCGGTTTCGGCGTTGTGCCATGTTGGTCAGTGTCATTTTTCAAACTTCTACCCTGTCGGAAACGCAAACAACGAAAATGATTCAAAAATATTTACAAAAATCTCATTTTTTACAAGCTTTTATTATCATCAACTTTAACCAACTTCCTAATAAGCTAGAGGCTTGAAACTTTAAACTTAGCTCATAACCCGATGGAAATGCAATGTGAAAGATGAATTAATCCGCTAGATGGAGCGGGTGTCGATATATTTTAAAAACCAGTATATATGGACCGATATGATAAGGAAAAACTTCTCACAAAATTTGCCCGATAGTTGGCGCAGGGGTTGAGATATTTGTAAAATCTCTATCTATGGTCAAATTTGTTTAATATTTACAACGTTTATTACCTAAATGGAAAGAAATAACTGCACAAGTGCTAGGTGGTGCGCAGTTGATTTTTTACTAAGCACTAATGAAAGCTTGTGTTTAAGAAATTGTTTTGAATCCGATTTTGATAAAATTTTAAAAATTTTCTATCTGATGTGATTTTTGTTTTAACATTTTTAAAAACTAATTTTATTTATAAAATACTTGATTTTTTGTGATATTCTCGAATGCATCGAACTTACGTTATTTTGTGATTTTTCTGAAATGTTTTGGCGGTAGTAAAGTATAATACATCTTATAGTTCTGATGTAAAACAGTATACAGGTTTTTTTTGTATGGATAGCGATGCACCCTAATGTTTTTATTGCATATTTAGAATCTCCATCATTGATTCTATGTCTGGCCAAAATTTCGTCCTATTCTACTTCCACAAAGTGGGTCAAAATGTCATTGGAAAAAATGGTGTATAATTTCTTGTTCAAAAATTTCCTTCAAACAAAAAAAAAACAAAAACTTTAAACTCGATTTTCTCAAAACCCAAAAAAAAATTATACGCTATTGTTATATTGAGGGGACGATATATAGATACCCTGCAAGACTTTTCAATATTCAATATCATCAGATATCCAACATCTCATAGAACCCAATGCATCCACATTGCAAATAATTTTGATCTGTAAGTACAGATGACATCAGAATATCCTTTGACTAACTATAATTCCATCTAGAAGACGATAAATTAATCTTTACCCAGCGCTGGCCACCATACTAATATTGAGCAATATTGGGCCGTATGAATAAAAACCAAGCCATTGCTTTTTATTGAATGTTCAGACCTTTTACTTAAACTTTTTTAAATGGATGGAGTAAAAGGTTTGAAGTTTTTAGAAAAAGTCATTGCTTAGTTTTTAGTCATACGCCTCAATGCCTCTCTCTGCGCGACTCTCGACATTTGTCTTCCACCCCACTTTGGCGTCAAATACGATGCCAGATACTTGGCCGACGAGGATAATATGAGAGTCGTTCAATCGAAGGAGTGAAGTCTGAATTTCTTTCCATTGTCTTGTAGTATGAGCCGGAACAGAGCTACCTCTAAGATTTTACTAATGCCACCTAAAGCTGCCATCGTCAAGCTATCTGCATAAGCATCTACTTCAATTCCTTCTTTGTTGAGTTCTATTCGTTTAGTGGCACCACCCAGGCAAGGAGATAAAATCATTATATTAAGGACCTTCCGAAATATCATTGGCTGATTATGATTGTGGTTCTTGGCTTTTGTAGAACCCTCTTGCATATTGGGTCACATATTCCAATATTTTTCATATGTGATAATGAAATCAGTTCCACTCATGTGGAAGTCGTAGAGCTTTTTATACCCGAGCGCACTTGTGCACATGGG
>NW_016180841.1:0-6558 GCF_001687245.7 Rhagoletis zephyria | reverse complement strand
ATTTTCGTAACTATGCATTTCGTGTTTATGAGAGAATAACATGAGAAAGCCAAAAAACATATTTGCTGAGGTGCGGTGGTCAGAGAGGATGATATGCACCTGTATATGTATAAGTTTTGGGAATTTTTTATTTTTTTTTTTTTGCTTATTGTTTATGAAAGCATAGCTCGTTGTCTAACAAAAACCATTTAAGTCCACATTTCTAACAGTGTACCAAAATTAGGAAAACTCGGCAAAGTTTCATCAAAACTTTTTTTATTTTGCTAGGGACATATCTACAATGTCAAGTTTCCTGAGACTGAATTCTGGTTAGCCACACTAATGAGCCCTGTGTAAGATTAGATTAGGTTGTCGCGGCCGTCTATAAGACACACTTAGGCTCAAGGCCGCATGTGGGGTCAGCAACTCCCAATCCCTCCTAAAACCATTTTGAACATTGTAGGAATTTTAGAAGATCCCTGATTTCGACGCATCTAAGGTCCTCCAAGTTGTCGAAGAATTGCCTACCAAGAATGGGGACTCTTCGTCTGGATAGAACAGGGCACTGGCACAACATGTGCAGAATAGTTTGCTCCTCCTCTTTATCTTGACAGCTTGTACAGAAGTCATATATTTAAATGTAGGCCTAGTCGATAGGCATGCTGGCCAATTAGGCAGTATCCTGTTATGACAGATACTAATAATCTAATATTGTTCTTATTTAGGCTCAGTAGTAGGCTAGTGTATTAAGCGCTTAACAGCGGCCACAATGGCAATGGATGGACTCTCCACTCCTCACAAGGTCTTGCTTAAGATCTTCTCTTGAGAGTATGACGGTCGTAAAGCCTATGGCGGGTGCAAGTTATGGAAGTGCATAGTCCACCAACTGTGACCATAACTGATATTTGACCACTTATTTAGAATGTTCTTTCGAATTTCCGCACCGCTTGGGACCTCTTTGGCAAGTAGACCTACCGGAAGAATATTAAGTAGGACATACAGTGCTTTGGATGGTGTTGTTATCATCCCACCAATTATGAGTGTGGACGCAAGCCTTTGAAATATATTATTTTTCTTTAAGTTAATACGGTGATTGGTCTAACTACTGCTGTGAATAGCCAGCTGCCAGATTTCCCTGCTGCAGGATAAAGTGCTACTGGAATCAGATCGGTCCATGTTGAGAGATGGTTACCCGAGATATCTGTAACAATAACGTTAGCGTATGCAATTATCTGACCGTCGACATCTTCAAGTTCTCGAAGAAGGCTGTCTACTGCTATGTGTATCCCAAACTGGGAAACTTTTTATTACTTATTCAACTAGCGCTCATTTCTTGTCCGATTAGCAGATTAGATAGGCAATTAAATATCTGTGTTGACAGTTAAGCTGCAATCAGGGTATTGGCCAACCTCTTCACTACTTTTAAAATAAATCACTAATTCAAGTCTTGTCTAAAACATTATAAAACCTAAATGATCTTGGCATCAGATAACTCGGGGGAGCTTGGCAATAAGATATCAGACCATGGCTAGAGAAGACTCGGATCCAATATTTCTTGATCCGCGATTGTTATTCCCAATTCATCGCTTAATCATAGGATCAAATCAAAAATTTCATTGCAATATTAGTACTCACCACTTTATCGTTTTCAAAGCACGCGCATATCTGAAATAAGAAGAAAAAAACATTTTAATAGATATAGCAAACATTTTCTCAAATTTGTTGCTCTTAATTGAAAATCTTCCAAATTTCAAAATTATTAATGCTCCAAAAGCTTTGGCACTCAGCACGTAGTAATTTTTATTTCAGCATTTTGCTATCAAAAATCCATTTAAACTGCCACCCCAAGAATTAATAACTCTACTAATTCTTTGCACAGCCAGTGAACCAGCCAGTCAGAGCGGCGGCGTGTCTTACATAAACATACATACATATGTACGTGGCACATCATGAGTGCAGCGATTTGGAAAATGTGAATGGGGAAGCGCATTTTCGCTCTATTCGCTATTTTGGCGCAAAGCAGCAATAAATAAATGACAATAAATGTGTCAAGCGTCATAGATAAATACCCAAAAAATAGCAAACGAAAAATTTAAAAATAATGTGTTGAAAGTGCTTCACTAGCAGAATGCGATAACAAAAGATGACGTCCAGTATGTCGAACTATCGGAACAAAGAATTCATCACAAATTTACGAATCATCAAAATTGTCTCATTGACGACGTTTCCTATACTGCGCACGCTAATGAATTTTCGATATTCGATGTAGTGAACTCTGCTTGTGCTCTTGTTTTAAATTTTGCTGCTTTGCAAAAGAAAAAGATTTCGTTGAGCCAACAGTAATTAAAATGTTTTTTTTCAACTGCATTAAACAGTTTTTTTCAACTGACATTGAAAAATGCACTATGAAAGAAATGTTCTAAAACTAAGTGATGCATACCAAACGATTTATTTTTTTTTTTCAAATTTGAAAAAAAATTTTTTTTTAATCTTCATGCAAAATTAAAAAAAAATAAAAATTGTTTTTAATTTTTATATTATGTGTCTTAGATAACAGTTATCGAAGAATTCTTTTTATAAAAGTCATCGACGAAAATCACTCAGTGACTTTTACTTTTAAAAGTCATCAATATACTTATGTATATATGAACGCTGACTACCAAAAAAAGTCTTCGATAACTGTTATCTAAGACATATAATATAAAAATCCAGAATAACTGTTATTTGCAGATTATTTAGATTAACATCAAAAATAATTGTTATTTAGAATCTATAAATTAAAAAGCCTAAATAATTGATATTTAAGGATTAATTTAATAAAAGTCAAACAATAATTGTTAGAGAGCGATTTTTATAATGAAAGTTGTAACTGTTACGGTCCCTGGTTTGTTTTAATCATTGACTTTGAATGAATTGATAATTAGTAAAACAACAATTTTTCTCTAAAAAATAAAAAATAAAATCTAATTTTGTTGTCGTTGAATTAGATGTAATATTGTATTGTTATTTTTAGTAGTAGCTTTACATTGACCGAAAATTAAATTTTTTGTATTAGGCATAAATGTTTTTTTACTACCGTTTTGGAGTCTGAGGATAAAAGTACGTAACTTTTGTTTGAAAAATTTTTTTTTTTGAAAATGCCTTTCTCCACCTTTAAACGTCCTTCGAAGTGAAACTCATCCTGGACTTCTGAAATGACTTTTGGTCGCATTACCGATCGGAGGTGAGTTAAATTGACCGGAAGTCAATTTATAACCCCGGAGCTGTCGTCTTTTTACAGGAGACCACTCAAAATGAGTAAAACTATACTGTCAATTTTTATTTAATTTTGTTTATTATTATAATGTGTTTTTTAACCAAGTAATTGATTAGCTTTTCCAATGAACTCTCATTCCCTCTTTTTCAACATGTAAACTAGACAAATTGTATGTCATATCCCACTGAGTGCAAATGAATTCAATAACAAGAATAGGGGTATTCTCGAAGTCTTGCACGATGCACGGATTGCACGAAATGCAAAAANAAATTAAGTGAGCGAGATGAGAGGAATGAGAGAAATATGTAGCAATTCCAACAACAAAACAACTAGCACAGGGTCGCTATTATCTTGCTATGCTATTTTGCAAAATATATACATGGGTTTCGACGTTGCATATTTTGCAGCGATAGGAAATGTTGTTTCCCATGAATTTTCTTGTTGTGTGTTTGCAATTTATGCAATCCGTGCAATCCGTGCTACGTGCAATGGCTTTGCAAGATTTGGAGAATACCCCTAATATATTTAAAACTAAGCATGAATGGGCCTGTCTTTATTATAATAAACAGCGTAGGAAATCAATGTGGAAACGAAGAGAAGTACTAACTAGGCCAACGTCGTCTCAGACAGCATATACAGCTCGGTCATCTCATAAAAGTCAAACGCACACTCGCACACAGTGCTGCAATCTCGCATGCAAAGTACAAATAATTGTGCCAACAATAAAATACTCAAAACAACAACAACAATATGCATAACAGTTTTACAAAAGCAATGATGCCAGTGCTGATGCCTATGCTGGGCGCAACGTCAACGACAACGCCATCGACAACAAAATGGCTACGGCGTTGGCGGCATCACTGCAATTTAGCCTTATTTATGATGCTCATTTAAAATCCATTAGCAATGTCAGCCGACAAACACACACACACACATCCGCACACCCGCACGCATATGTATGCATATACGCTCCCACCAACCCACCAATGTCGTTTGGAAAAGCTGGCAGGCATTGCATACATACATACATATATAAACGAGCGAAAGCGTATAGTTAGCATAGCCACGGCATAGAAGTAGTACATAGAATACATCGCAAGCGAGGATTTTAAATTCATTGCAAGCGAAATATCGCCGTTGAATTGGCTGCTGTATAGGTTTCCCAGTTGTTGTTGCTGCTCGGGTTTTTTTTTTGTGCTTTGGTGCTCTGCCATTGGCAATCGTCGTGGGAGGTCAGATCGTTGAGGCAGATCATTTGCCTGTGCAGTTTGCAGTGATGGGGCGGGAACAAAAGAAATTGGCTAAGTTATTATTTATGAATTCTTATTTGAGTTCACTTTTTCTTTTGTAAATCCTTTTTTTTTCTTTGTATCTGAGCCACAGTTTTTTCTTGCCAATCACATTGAAGTTCGAACCGTTTCATTTGGCTGCGAATATGTGCCGCGAAATTTACGATGCGTTGATGTACTATGTGTGGATGTGTGGATGTGTGTGTGTGTTCAAGTTGACTGAATAGGCTATTTGCATATGTCGGAATAAGGATGTAGAGGAGCGTATTTCAAATTTTATTCTTACTGCATGCGCTCATAAAAATGCCATCTATGCAATAGGAGTATTTAGTGCTGCAATCATTCTATAATCGTAATATTTTGAAATATTGGAGTGATAAAGAGTCAGTATTTATTTCAAAACTTTACAAATAAAACTCTCTGTCGAAAAGCGGCTCAATTAATGTGTATGTAGAGCGGTTAGTTTTCGTAGTAACTTTTAGATAATACAATTAAAGACAAAAAACTAAAGGCAAGTATTTATTGATAAGGAGCGGGTAAACCAGGTAAATATTTACTCAAAGGCACAAATTTTTATTATGAAATTAAAATCACTTAAGTTCACGTATGTGCAGATCTAAACCCGATCATTGGGGTGGCTTCACTGAGTCACGTCATAACCTCTCTCTGCTGGGTACCTGGACATAGCAATATATAAGGGAACGAAATAGCCGATGAGATGGCTATACACGGCTCTGTAATGCAAATTAGTGAAGCGGACAACTCGCTACTGCCACCGATTTCTTTTCTGCTGAGAGGGATTGAAAAATACACCGTACTGAGGAGTTATTGACACTTAACAAATCTGCAGTTAAGGCTCTTATCGGTGTCATCACAGGGCTCTGTGCTATAGCACCAATGCTCCAGCGATGGTGTATACCAACAAGCTCCCTCTGCAAAATCTGTCGGTATAAAGATGAAGAGGAATCGATCCCCCCTTCTTATACTAATGCCCAGCTCTCCAGACAAGGCTTAACAAGCATTTGGGATCACGCGTTTTCAATAACTTGGCGGAGAGAGCGGAGGTAAAAATATCGAACATCCACGGCTTCTTCCGGTATAGTAAATAGTTTGACAGACTTTATTCGGACATTATGGATTCATCTCGGTTAAAAGGATGTGCCTCCTCCTGGCACTCAAGAGAGCATTCACAATGAGCAATAACCTATAACCTGACCATAGCCCTTTGAAAAGCTTCAGCTGCCTTAAACGACCCACTCGGGCACATTCTAAATACATAACTTTTTAACCAGACTCAATTCCATCTACGTAATGTATGTCTGCTGCCATCCCTTTCTGTTTGGTCCGCCTACTAAACAACAAATTTCCTTGGCCTACTGTTAGTTAAATTGGCATCAACGTTTGATTGACCAGCGAAACTAGTGAGGGTTTTATAGTGCCACTACAACAAAAAATAAAACAACAATAATAGGATTGATAAGCAACACATCTCTGGATATTATATAAATACTTGTATATACAACTTTTTTGTTTTATTTCTTGGAGTTGGTTAAGTAATTCTCCCGAAAGGGTGAGAATACAAAGAATATATATTTTTTTAATTTCAAATATTTAAAAATATTTAACGTTGTTGTGTTACTGATTCTTTTTCTTTTTTTAAAGCTTTTATTAAGTTTCACTAAGTTTCACCTGTGTACAATCAAATCTGGTAATCATTTTTCCCAATGAGCTAGAGACCTGAAGCTTTAAACTTGACTCAGATCTCGATGATAATGCAATATGAAAGAGGAATTAATCCGCTAGGTGGCGCAAGAGTGGGTATATTTGGGAAATCCGCATTTGACTTCACAGAAACTTCAGCCGTTAGGTCGACTTTTATTTTTTTTTTTTTTGTGTTAAACACTAATAAAAACTTGTCTCTAAAACTTTTTTTAGTTCTTTTATTTGTTAATTTGATTTTCAAAGTTTCCCGTAAGTTTTTGGAGACACCGAGCTCTTTCGGGTCAGCATCATTTAGCATCGGCCTAAAAATGT